>NC_133375.1:33116037-33166531 GCF_049309525.1 Garra rufa | reverse complement strand
AGTTAAATTAACCTTAAAGATACAGTATTTAAAAAAGCTTGAGAACTGATCAGACTTGTGCATTGTAGGTCAATGTTGAGGAGGATCTTGAGAAGCTACAAGTGTTACATGATCAGGTGTACGACCAGGCCCGTAAATGGTTCCAGAACCTTGAGAACCGCTTCCGGAACCAGATCCTGCAGCACTTTGGCCCAATGCCAGAGAGAGAGGCTGATATCCAGGTATTTCCCGCTCTCCTAATCCCTGCTACTAAGAGAAGCCCTGCCTCCCTCCTTTCTTTGCCCTACAGAAGCCTGGGCAGGAGGAAGTAGGTCAAAGCGCACTCAAGTGCGCATTTACATAAGCACTGTTACATCATAAATGTGTCAGGAAGAACGGAAGTGAATTTGGCAGCTCGTGCAAACGCGCACACACTGTCTGGTGAACATATTAGCGTTTAGCCCAGAAGAGAAGAGGGACGGCATGCTTTGAATAATAACGGAGGGAGGTTATGGTTGTGTAAGCTTCGTGGACGTAGCCAGTCCTTATATGGTCGATTTGAAGGGCCTGTCCTGTGATTTCTGAGTACAAATAGGATTTATACAGATTTTCAAGCTAGATTCATCAGCATTTAGTTTAGTGCATCGTTTCAATTCTACAGAAAGAAGGCATGATATTAAAGGGGTCGTATCATGAGGAATCAAACTTTCCTTGATCTTTTCAGATTAAAAAAAGGTTTGATGTTCTATGTAACGCAGAACTTCTTGAGTTGTAAAACATCACATCAGTGGTGTTCAGAAACTTGATCTACCTTGTTATGATGAGGTAAAAAAGTGAAAACAGGACTGACTAATTCTAGCCAATATAATTTATATAATATATATACACTGCCATTCAAAAGTTTGGGATCAGTAAGATTTTTAATGTTTTTTAAAGAATTCTCTTATGCTTATTAAGGCTGCACATACTTTTTATGTGAATTGTAATATTGTAATTAATGGTTGTCTATTTTAATAAATTTTAAATTATAATTTATTCCTGTGATCAAAGCTGAATTTTCAGCGTCATTACTCCAGTCTTCAGTGTCACATGATCCTTCAGAAATCATTCTAATATGCTGATTTATTATCAATGTTAAAACAGTTTTGCTGCTTAATATATTTTTAGGATTATTTGATAATTAAAAAATTAAAAAGAACAGTATTTATTCAAAATGGATATCTTTTCTAACAATATAAGTCTTTGCTATCACTTCATATCAATTTATCACATCCTTGCTGAATAAAAGCATTAATTTCTTTAAAAAAATCTACTGAACACAAACAAATGTTAAATTTTTTTTGAAAATTTGAAATAAATGCTGTTTTTTTTGCTTTTTATTTATTAAAGAATCAAGTATCACAGGTTCAAAGAAAATATTAAGCAGCACTTATGTTTTCAACATTGATAATAAATCATCATATTAGAATCATTTCTGAAGGATCACGTGACACTAAAAACTGGAGTAATAATGCTGAAAATGTAGCTTTGGATCACAGGAATAAATTACATTTTAAAATATATTCCCTTTTTTTTATCAAATAAATGCAGCCTTAAAGAAGCTTCTTTAAAAAACATTAAGACTCCTACTGATCCAAAACTTTTGAACAGCAATCTATATATATATATATATATATATATATATATATATATATATATATATATATATATATATATGTGTGTGTGTGTGTGTGTGTGTGTGTGTGTGTGTGTGTGTGTGTATATATATATATATATATATATATATATATATATATATATAATTTTTATAATTATATAATTTTTTTTTTACATTATGGCTGATAACCAAAATCAAATATTAAAATTAAATAATATTTTGTCAAAAAAAAACATTAAAAATAAAACGCAAGGTATCACAACATTTTAATGTACAATGCAAAAATTCTAATTATTTTGAAAAAAGTGAGTATTACATGCAGTGTTGTTATTATTAACTAAATCTTTAAAAAAAACTATTAAAAAAGGTTTTCATTTAATTAAAATATAAGGCTAAAATAAAAATAATACTTAAATACTTAAAAAAATAAAACAAAAAAAAAACTACTTCAAAATAATTATAAATACTATAATAGTATATAAATACACTACCAGTCAAAAGTTTTTGAACAATAATATTTTTTATGTTTTTTAAAGTAGATTTAAAATTTATTTGATCCAAAGTACATTAAACAGTAAAATTGTGAAGTATTTTTACTATTAAAACTTTCTATTTGAATATATTTTAAAATCTAATTTATTCCTGTGATCAAAACTAAATTTTCAACATCATTACTCCAGTCTTCAGTGTCACATGATCCTTCAGAAATCATTCTAATATGCTGATTTGCTGTTTAAGAAACATTTATTATTATTATCAATATTTAAAAAATATAAATAGAAGATCCAAAGATCAGCATTTATCTAAAATAAAAGGCTTATGTAACATTATATACTATACCATTAAAAAAAATGGAAGTCAGTATAATTTTTTTATTTTATTTTTTTATTTTTTGAGAAAGAAATTATATAAATTACTTAGCAAGGATGCTTTAAATTGATCAGAAATGAAGATAAAGACATTTATAATGTTACAAAATATTTATATTTATATGTTCTTCTGAACTTTCTATTCATCAAAGAAACCTGAAACAATTCTACTCAGCTGTTTTCAACATAAGGTTTTTTGAGCAGCAAATCAGAATATTAGAATGATTTCTGAAGGATCATGTGACTGGAGTAATGATGCTAAAAATAATAAATTACATTTTAAAATATATTCAAATAGAAAACAGTTATTTTAAATGCTAAAAATATTCTTTAGCACTTTGGGTCAAATAAATGCAAGCTTGGTGAGCAAAAGAAACAAAAAAAAAACAAAAATCGTAGTATTAAAAAACTTTTGACTGGTAGTGTAATACTAAAATAACACATAAAGATAATCTAAATGTAAAACAGAAGAAAAGAACATGCAGAACTAAATGTTGTGTGTCTCTAGGATATGACATTTTATTCATACTAACACTCTTTCTTTATTTCTTTGTTTTTTAAGGCCACACCCAATGGTCCAGCGTGCTGTTGGTGGCTGCTGGCTGTTCTTCCCGTCGACCCACGTTACCAGCTGTCTGTCCTTTCCATGACAACACTAAAAGAGCGACTAGTCAAGATCCAGCACATCCTCACCTACCTGAAAAACCTTTCCAGCGACTAGAGCTTCCACACAAACTCACACAGATCTCTATTTCCACCAGCTAATGTCTGTGTCCTTCTGCTGGCCAACATGCAAACACTCTATGGTGCTGACTGATGAAGAACTAATGAGATTTCAAGGAGATTCCACCGAAAGCCCGACGCAGATTCCTATCTGCGGGGTTAGATGTAATTCATGCCGAGAGTTATAAGGACAAAGCGTTTTTCATTATTTCTTAGCAATCTGTTCTTCACCACCATCGGACTTTTCTTTGTGCGGATCCCTGTAGTATTTATTGTTAAACAGTCTGTCCGTTCTCATTTAGGAGAAACAATCTACTCAAAATCACATTTCCGTCTGATGCCCGTAGCCTCCATACAGTGCTTTGAGGGCAGAAATATCGCTGGAGAGCTTTCCAACATTTTCAACATGATTACGCTATGTTTTGTGTGTTTGTGTTGAAGTAGACAGGGAGCATCTGCAAAAACAAAAGTTAGGCAAGAAATATCGCTTCCGAGCTTTCGCACAAGAAGTCGTTGTCGCACATCAGCTGAGTTGCCTAAGACAGAGAAAACTCTGATGATGCACTTGTATTCATTTGTGTTACTTTTGCAGTAATGGACGTTGATGAAACCCTTCAGACTTATTTCTGCTGAGGAAATAATTAGGACTTCCAGATATCTCGATAGTTTAGTTTCATACGTATCAGTTGCCGTGGGTTTGCTTTAGTCAATGGAAATGCCGAAAAACCACACGTCACCATATTGCAAGTATCTCTGTTAGTTACAAGCTGCTCTCTGTCGAAGTCATTTTTGCAAATGATGTTGAGATATTGATTTATTTTATTTGTGTAGACAAAGGGAAACTTGCAATATTTTGACAGATGTAGACAAGTGGAGAACAAACTTTCGTTGGCTGCGACCAGCACCATACTGGAAGGAGACCCAGCAAGCGTTCTGCGTATTGAGAGTGATGAATGCTAACTCATTAGCTCGTACCTGTGTGGTGCTTGTTGTGTGCAGACTAACTTTTGCCTTATAATACCTTGTTGCATTCTGCTCCTGTGGTAAAATGCATCGGCTTGGGTTTTTGCATTCCTGTTGGTGGAGAAATGATTCTGTGGTTTAATTTACTCTTGGCCACAATCCTTTCAGTGTGTAAAATATGTCCGATAATGGCTTTGTTGTATGTGAATCATTTTGTTTTAAAAAATAATTTTTTTACAGCTCTGCTCAAATATTTAAGTTGTCAATTTTCAAATAAAATGCACATCTTTTTCATTGTAACAGTGTTTCTTGTATTATTATTGTATTATTCAGTGTTCCAAATTATTCATTATTATTATTATTATTATTCATTTATCCATTTTCCAAACCACTTGCAGGGATGTTGGGGCTTAATTTATTTATTATTATCATTCATTTTCTTGTTTTTATTGACAATAATAATAGATTATTACATAAACCTCTTGTCCTGTGTATGGTCGCAAGGATGCTGGAGACTATTTCTTTTATTTTTTACTATTATTATTAATTGGATTATTGATATTGATTATTAGATAATTAACAAATAATATTTATTATTATTGTTATTATTATTATATCCATTTTGCAAAACACTTATAGAGACGCTGGAGCTTAATTTATTATTATTATTATTAATATTAATAGATTTATTATTATTATATACAATTTCCAAACCACTTGTATAGATGCTGGAGCTTAATTTATTTTTAGTATTATTATTATTATTGGATGAAACTAAAAATCATCATTATTATTATATCCATTATTATTATTATATCCATTTTCTAAACCACTTGTAGGAATGTTGGCACTTAATTTATCATTATTGTTATTATTATTATTATTATTATTATTATTATTATTATTATATACATTTTCCAAACCACCTGTAGGGATGTTGGAGCTTAGTTTATTATTTTTATTATTGTTGGATAAAACTAAAAATCATTATTACTCTTTTTATTTTTATTACTCTTATCGTTATTACTATTATTATTATTCTTATAATAGTAATACATTATTATTATTATTATTAATTTCTTTGTTTTATTGACAATAATAATAAATTATTACATAAACCACTTACGTCCTACGTATAGTCGCTGGTATGTTGACGGCTAATTTATTATTATTTATTATTTATTTATTTATTTATTTATTTATTATTATTATTAGATAATAATTAACAAATAGCATTTATCATTATTATATTTAATTTATTATTACTATTAGATAATAATTAGCAAATAAAATGTATTATTATTATTTTTCTTTTTTTTGGACGAAAATAAAAATCATCATCATTAGTAGAAGTAGTATTGTCAAAAGAAAATTATTATTATTATTATTATTATTATTATTATTATATCAATAATTTGCTTTTGACAATACTACTGCTACTAATAATAATTGACAATAATAATAAATTATTACAAAAAACACTATACCTATGTATAGCCACAAGGATGCTGGAGCCTAGTTTTTTTTATATTATTGTTATTATTATCAAATTTCCAAAGCACTTGCAGGAATTCTGGAGCTTAATTTATTATTATTATTATTATTGCTTGCAGGAATATCACTTGCAGGAATTCTGGAGCTTATTATTATTATTATTATTTATTTATTTATTTTATTGACAATAATAACAAATTATTACATAAACCACTTGTCCTACGTATAGTCACAGGGATGTTGACGGCTAATTTATTATTATTTATTTTTATTACAATTAGATAATTATTAACAAATGACATTTATTATTATTATTATTATTATTATTATTTATTTATTTATTTATTTATTTATTTTTGGACAATTGTCATTGTAATAAATTATTACAAAAAACACTTGTCCTATGTATAGCTGCAAGGATGCTGGAGCCTAGTTTTTTATATTATTATTATTATTATTATTATTATTAATATTATTATTATTATTATTATTATTATTATTATCAATTTTCCAAACCACTTGCAGGAATTCTGGATCTTATTATTATTATTATTATTATTATTATTATTATTATTATTATTATTATTATTATTATTGGATTAAATTAAAAATCTACTATCAATTATTATTATCATTAATATTCTTCTTTTAATTGACAATAATAACAAATTATTACATAAACCTCTCGTCCCATGTATGGTCGCACATATTCTGGAGCCTAATTTAATTTTTACTATTACTATTATTATTATTAATAGATAATAATTAACAAATAACATTTATTATTATAATAATTATTATTATCGTTACCTATATCCTCCACTAGGTCGCAGCAGCGTCCCTGGTTGTGCAACACAGCGGCATGTTTCATAACTCGCAGACTTCTTGTCCTGTTCTTACTAACGTTACTTATTAGATAATCCACCATCCTGCGTCGGAAAAAACAGAACATTCTCACACAGTTTTCAGACCTTTATTGAACACAAATATATTCTCTGTACATTTCTGCATAAATATCCGCAGTTTATGCACAACGTATTTAATAACTTGACCGACAGGTATGAGCTCTCAGGTATGTGAAAAAACATCAAACATCCAGCTATCGGAGAGACAGCATCATGACAAACTCTGAAAGAAAACAGAGGCAAAACTGTCAGTTATGTAAGCTCATTTTTAGACTTGTGGACGAAAAGGTGTAAGAATTTTCCTTGAAATGTCACTTAAGGGGTTCCGTACGTATCAACGGAATTCGTGTGAAAATGGAGCTTGAGGCCATTTAAATTAGAAGTTTACACATCTATCCAATCCTTGAAACACATTTGGAAGTTTTTTTTAAAGCTTTAAGTTTTCCATCTTGTACTACTTTAACAAAGTTAGTTCATATACGTACAATATAGTAGATGAAGTTGGCGAGAATTGTTACCTGAGAAAGGTAAGCACTGAGCAGACGCAGTTTGCTATACAGTATACAAACAAATATACAAATATATCCTTCGTTTATAACTAATTTTAATTAATCAACAAGTAAATATAAAGGTTACAAGGGGTGTTTGTTACTCAACAGTTGTGAATGTAGTAGACCTAAGTACTATATTGTTTGTTTGTTGTTTTGAAGCACTAACTATCGTAAATATCTAAATAACTAACCTAGCACATGTGGTTACCATAGTACTTTTTGTAAGGGTTTTGTGTATTTAAAAAAAAAAAAGGAATATATGGACAGCTCAAGGTTAAAACAGTCTATCAGTCACCCCTAGAGCAAAGTTAACCTGGTTTTAAAAGTGAGGCCCAATAATGAAAATGTCATAATCTGAGGACATTTGGTTGAATATGAAAAATGTACTTATTTGCTGGTCTCAGTGTGTTCGAATGGGGACAACTTCAGTTTTAAACCTCGTTTGAACCTTCCAGGCTGCACAAATTACCCATATCCTCAGAAAAGCAAGTCCCAAGAGCCATATTTACTTTTAAGTGAAAAGAGGGCTGCTGCTGTTTCTTCAGCTAGCCACTAGATAGCGCTCTAGATAGAGTTAAATGGTTATTGTTTTGTGTGTGCTACTATATTAGTTCCAGCTTTATGTTTGTTTACTGTTTAAACTTGAGTTATGATCTATTCTCAGTAGTCCAGAGAAAGTCTTCTTGCCTGTAAACACATGCATCACTTTAGAGTAGTACGTTTTCAAAAGCATCCTGCCTTCCTTACCATCAAAGTCCACGTTTCCGTCTCCGTTGAGGTCGATGTCTGTCAGAATTTCTTCCAGTTCTCCCTTCTTCAGCTTCTCCCCGAGCAGCGTCTTTGTAGACTCCTTCAGCTCCTCATAGGTGATCCGTCCATCACCGTCACAGTCAAACTAAGAGAGGCACAGAGGAATGCAGAGTCTTACGAGGAGGTAATATTATTTATGGGTTGGACAAACATGTAATGTAATGATGTTTTGATGTTTGTGGGGTTTTGTTCTCTATTTAATGTACACTTTAAAGTGAGCTCCCTTTGAAGGGAACTTTAGAGTGCATACTCACCTGTTTGAAAGCGCAGTGCAGCTCCCTTAGACCCACCATATGAGCGGTTTCAGCCAGCATCCTGGGCCCCATTAATTCACAGAAATCATCAAAGTCCACATGACCTCCCCCTGTAAGTAACACACCACATAGACACATTTATCTTTACTTTTACACTGACAATACCAGTTAAAAGTTTGGCGTTTGTATGAATTTTCAGCTGTCAATACTCCAGTATTCAGTGTCACTTGGTCCTTCAGAAAAAATATTCTGATTTGCTGTTCAAACTTTTACAGTTTTAAAAAGATCTTACTGACCCCATACCTGTAAACTGTATGTGTACATTTTAGAAGTCAAAAGTTTACATGCACCTTGCAGAATCTGCAAAATGTTAATTGCATACAAAATGCATGTTTGTTTGTTTTTTTAAGTACTGGCCTGGATAAGATATTTTGTGAAAAAGAGGTTATAGTATATAGTCCACTAGAAGAAAAAATAGTTGCATTTATAAAAATGACCCTGTTTAAAAGTTTACATACACTTGATTCTTAATACTGTGTTGTTACCTTAATGATCCACAGAATAATTTTTTTTGTTTAGTGGTAGTTGTCCCTTTAGAGTCCCTTGTTTGTCCTGAACAGTTAAACTGCCTGCTGTTCTTCAGAAAAATCCTTCAGGTCCTACAAATTCTTCGTTTTTCTTCGTAATTCTTCATTGAACACTTTCCAACAATAACTGTATGATTAAGCTGAGATCCATCTTTTCACACTGAAGACGACTGAGGGACTCATATGCAACCATTATAGAAGGTTCAAATGCTCACTGATGCTTCAGAAGGAAAAATAATTCATTAAGAGCCAGGGGTGTAAACTTTTGAACAGAATGAAGATGTTCATTTTTCTTATTTTGCCTTAATATATATGGTTTTGCATGAAGTACTGCCCTTCAGAAGCTACAGAAGATACTCATGTGTTTCCCAGAAGACAAAATAAGTTAAATATACCCTGATCTTCAAATTCAAAAAGTTTTCATCCCCCGTCTCTTTATGCATCATGTTTCCTTCTGAAGCATCAATAAGTGTATGTAAACTTTTGAACAGGGTCATTTTTATAAATTCAACTATTATTTTCTCTTGTGGACTATATGTAAATGTCTTTTATGTAAAATATCTTATTCAGGTCAGTACTAAATAAATGCATTATGTATGAACCCTCTTATTTTGGTAAAATAATTAACATTTTGCAGTTTCTGCAAGGTGTATGTAAACTTTTTACTTGAACTGTAGGTCAGACGATTAGAGTATAAATAGAAACACACGCGCACTCACATTTCATTTTTATCTGCTGAATGATCTCAATCAGTTCCATTTCTGTTGGCATGTATCCCATGGTTCTCATGCAGTCTGCGACATCTTTGTAGTGCAAATACCCGTCCTGGTCATAGTCAAACTCTTTAAATGCTACATGCAGCTCTGAAAGGAAAAGAAATGTAATCATTTGATCACACTGTCAACTTTTCTTCAACTTAGAGTATATAGAAGTTGGCTTATTTATACATAATCTGAAAGCTGAACAATTAAGCTTTTCCTTGATGTATGGATATTTGGCTGACAATATTTGACCACGATAAAACCATTTAAAAATCTGTAATCTGAGGGTGCAAAAAAATCTAACTACTGAGAAAATCGCCTTAAAGGTTGTCCAAATGAAGCTCTTAGCAATGCGTATTACTAATCATAAAATAAGTTTTGATATATTTACAGTAAGAAAATTTTCAAAATATCTTCTTGGAACATGATCTTTACTTAATATCCTAATGATTTTTGGCATAAAAGACAAATCAATATTTTTGTCCCACACAATGTATTTTTGGCTATTGCTACAAATATAGCCGTGACTGGTTTGTGGTCCAGGGTCATATATATATATATATATGTATATGTATATGTATATGTGTATATATATATATATATGTATGTATGTATGTGTGTGTGTGTGTGTGTGTGTGTGTGTGTGTGAATATGAATATATAGTTTAATTGAATCTGTCTATTTCCCCTTGTAAAATGGGTATTTTGTCCTAATAGTCGATGCCTTCTTAGATCTATCGTTCAGAAGTTTGGGATCAGTAATATTTTTTTTATGTTTTTTAAAGACGTTTCTTAGGCTCAACAAAGTTCCAAAAATACAGGTAAAAAATAGATGATAATGAAATATTATTGCAATTTAAAATAACTGTTTTCTATTTTAATATATTTTAAAATATAATTTATTTCTGTGATGCAAAGCTGAATTTTCATTAGCCTTTACTCCAGTCTTTAGCGTCACATGATCCTTCAGAAATCATTCTAATATGCTGATTTATCATCAATGTTGGAAACAGTTGTTCTGCTTAATATTATTTTGGAACCTGTGATATTTTATCAGGTTTCTTTGATGAATAAAAAGTTAAAAGGAACAGCATTTATTTAAAATAGAAATCTTTTCTAACAATGTAATTCTTTGCTATCACTTGTTATCCAGTTAACACATCCTTGCTGAATAAAAGTATTAATTTTGTTCAAAGAAAGAAATTTACTGGCCCCACATTTTTTCTGGTAGTGTATATATTAGTTTAAATGCATCTGGCTGCTTCCCCTTGTAAAATGGGTATTTTGTCCTACTTGGCTTTGCCTTCTTAGATCGATCTATCTATTAAAAGTTTGGGATCAGTAATATTTTTAATGTTATTTAAAGACGTCTCTTATGCTCATTAAAGTTACAAAAATACAGGGAAGAAAGTAGATATTATGAAATATTATTGCAATTTAAAAGAACAGTTTTTTATTGTAATATATTTTAAAATATAATTTATTTCTGTGATGCAAAGCTAAATTTTCATCAGCCTTTAATCCAGTCTTCAGCGTCACGTAATCCTTCAGAAATCATTCTAATATGCTGATTTATTATCAGTGTTGGAAACGGTTGCTCTGCTTAATATTTTTTGGAACCTGTGATATTTTATCAGGATTCTTAAATAAAAAGTTAAAAAGAACAGCGTTTATTTAAAATAGAAATCTTTTCTAACAATGTATGTCTTTGCTATCACTTTTTATCCAATTAACACATCTTTGCTGAATAAAAGTATTAATTTTTTTCAAAGAAAGAAAGAAAAAAACTTTAAACAGTAGTGTATATCGTTACAAAGGATTTCTATTTTAAATAAATGCTGTTATTTTTAACATTTTATTCATCAATGAATCCTGAAAAAAGTATCACAAGTTGCAAAAAAAAATTTAAGCAGCACAACTGTTTCCAACATGAAAAATAAATCTGCATATTGAAGTGATTTCTGACTGAAGTAATGATGATTAAAATTCAGCTTTGCATCACAGGAATAAATTCTATTTTAAAGTATATTAAATCAGAAAACACTATTTTAAACTGCAAAAATATTTTATAATATCATATTAAAAAACATTAAAAATATTACTGATCCCAAAGAGTTAAATGTGTGTGCAGTGTGTGTGTGTTAACTGAACTTAACATTATGATTACATTAAGACATTAACATTATGCTACATAACTGTGCCAGTTATATAATCTATAGGGCCGTGCGGCAGCTAAAGCAAGTATATGACCATTTGCACAGGCTGACTCACTCCTCTGGTATTATTAATGCTGCTTACGTCTTCATCCGCTGTACGCCATTCACCATTCATGACAATACCAATCCATTTTTAATCAAATGTATTTGTGTCAGATGTTATTGGGTTTTGTCAGTTATTTATCTTATGCTGGATGTGTTGTTGCAATTGTATTGTGTCTGTCTAGGCGCTGCACACTGGCTCGGATATTAAATATGCATGTTCTGTACATACCATCTAGTTCCTCTGGCAGTAAATCTCTGTCCTGGTGAAAGTAAATGGGAGAGAGAGAGAGAGAGAATGAGAGGTAGAAGGACAGAGAGATGAGAGAGCAAAATGACAATGAGGGGAAAAAAACGTGACACAAAAAACAGCTAAATATGGAAATTATTACAGCATGAGAGCTGAGCGTCCTTGGAGACATCGCCCATTTTTAATCACTAATAACTGAGGTTTATGTTAGCACGCTTATCAAAGCTGCTCAGTGGCACAATGACGCATAGATTCGGGTGGGGGGAGACTGTATAATTGGATTACACCATAACATGCCCTACCATGCCTCACGTCAACACTCATACAAACAAAAAATGGCAGAGAGATTCGGTGGGGGGGGGGGGTTTACTCCTAAAATGCGTATATGGTTAAGGGGCATTGTGTTTTGGAAAAACAGAAAGAACTTTTAGGAGAGAAATGGCTTAGAGACTATATTATAGCTGTATTCCATAAATTAAATCCTTGTGTGCAGTTTTATTTAGATTAATGCACATATGCATGCTTTAATATGATTATATCATACAAATATGCATACTTATACACTGTTTTTTTTAAGTCTCTTCTGCTCACCAAGCCTCCATTTATTTGACGCAAGGTACAGCAAAAACAGTAAAACTTTGAAATATTTTTACTATTTGAAATAACTGTTATCTATTGGACTATATTTAAAATGTAATTTCTTCCTGTGATTTCAAAGCTGAATTTTAGCATCATTACTCCAGTCACATGATCCTTTAGAAATCATTCTAATATTCTAATTTGCTGCTCAAAAAACATTTATTGTTATTATGTTGAAAACAGCTGAGTAGAATTTTTTTCAGGTTTGTTTGATGAATAGAAATTTTGTATTTTGTAACATTATACATGTTTTTGTCATCACTTTTGATCAATTTAAAGCTTCCTTGCTAAATTTCTTTCTCAAAATGGTATAGTGTATAATGTTACAAAAACCTTTTATCAAAAAAAAAAAAAATATATATATATATACTGATCTTTGGATCTTTCTATTCATCAAATAATCCTGAAAAAAAAATTACTCAACTGTTTTAAATATTGCTAATAATAATTAAAAATGTTTCCTGCATATTAGAATGATTTCTGAAGGATCATGTGACACTGAAGACTAAAGTAATGATGCTGAAAATGTAGCTTTGATCACAGGAATAAATTATATTTTAAAATGTATTCAAATAGAAAGCAGTTATTTTAAATTGTAAAAATATTTCACAATATTACTGCTTTTGCTGTGTTTCGGATCAAATAAATGCAGGCTTGGTAAGCAGATTAGAATTTTAAAAAAACAACAACATAAGAAATCTTACTGTTCAAAAACTTTTGACTGGTGGTTTATAAAAATGCTTGACTATAAATGACTTGATTGCAAACAAATATACAGTAGATATCTGCTAGTACTTCCAGAAATGGATGCATATGCACTCACGTTTATTAATTTATTGAACTTGCATGTGATTTATTACAGTTCATTATAGTTTTTTTTTCATTTTTTTATCAAACCTGCCATGTAACTTCACTCTGCGGTGTAACAGACTTTGCACAGTAGTCTTTTTGACATAAGAATAATTTATTACTAAAACTAAGCCAATAGCTACATGAATGATTTCTTCTCGTAGTAAAGAAAATCATAAATTATCTTTAAATTGCTTACTTTCTACATATAAAGTATTTTGGAATCAAAACTATTTGGTCTGGATTTTTAAACAAACATATTTCGATAGCACAATAAATAATCTTTAAATTGGCTATTTTCTACATATAAAGCATTTTAGAATCAGAACAACGGACAGACATCAACTTTAATTTTATCTAACGAAACTGTTTCTGCATTTAGCCAACTAGATAACATTTTAACTGCAATGTTAATCCATACATTAAAACTTTTACTAATTGATTTGTAAAGCTGGTGCCAGAGGGCATTGCTGTCTTTCAAACGTTTCATTCACCACACAATGATTGGACTTTTGACCTCCAAATTCCCTAAAAACACATATTTATTATTAAAAAATAATGCATTACTCATAGGCTTCTCTGGCTGAGGTAGCGGTTATGCAACTTGGTGTGTTGCTTCAGGCTATTTACCCTCGGATATATGCTAATAGGGTCCCCTGTCTATCTGTTTTTATTTCATTCATCCCTTCCAATCCTGCCGAGCAGAAGCCGTGGAGCTTTAGGCTATGCATACGTCGGTATATTCTCCATTTTATGTCGGAGCACCTTTGTCTTGTTTGTCTTTTAGACTCTATCTATTATTTCTCTTTTACTGTTCTACAGCCTCTCCGTCTTCTGGCTTTCACATGCTCGCTGGCTCTCTCTGATCTCCAAACGTACTCTTGAAAATATAATCAAGCGCCTCTGAGTTTAAATGACTATGATTCAGTAAATCGTGACAGATTCATAGTGTCGGTTTTAAAAGCAGAAGCTAGCTTAGGTCGGAGCTTCAGTGTACCAAAATAATTTGACTTGGCACTTGTTGTTGACCTGATTGAGGAGGAAGTTAGTGTGTTGACAGGCGGCAATATTTTCTTAGCAGTCGTTTCACAGATTATGAACCTGGCCTCATGCTAAATAAAGACGCACTGATGTGTCATCCTGGTTATATAGGTGTAAATAATGCAGAATAAGTCAAACAAACTGCCCAACATTAGACGGCTATAAAAAGTGCATGTGTCTGAAACATCTTAAACCATTCTAACCTAGTTTGTCAGTTTTAGTTGATCTCTCAGGCTGCTTTTAGAGTGGTTTTGGGTACTTTTCAACTTGGTCAGCCTGGGAAACCAACAGGCTGACATGCTAAAACAGCTAAACACCTGTTTGGCCAAGATAGGAAACCATTTTAAGCCAACTAAGACCTGCTTAGGTTGAATTTTTATTTATTTTACAGTAATGTGGTGATATTGTGGGACAGTGATGGTATCAGATAGTAATACCATGATGCGACATCAATGTTGTTATTGTAAACTAAATGTATTAAAAATATTTTCAGTAATTAAAATTAAAATATTAGATATTTCAATATATTAAAATTAGGGATGTCCCGATCAGGTTTTTTTGCCCTCGAGTCCGAGTCATTTGATTTTGAGTATCTGCCGATACCGAGTCCCGATCCGATACTTCTATAATACATAACAAAAGAAAATGTAGTGTATACGTAAATGTATTTGTAGTATACTTTTCACAAAATAAATGTATTTTAAATACATTTTAGTATTTTTTTCACTATGGCATATATGTTTTGGTTTCTGTTTTTATTACATTTGTAATCACCTGTCTAAAATATCTTTTTACTTTTAGATCACTCAACAAAACCAGCAAGAATACTTCTACACATATACTCTGGTTCACCTGTCCGAAGAGAGCATTGAGGTACTGTGTGTATGCTGCAGCAATTGCTGAATTCTGGCTGAAAGATCTACTGCCGCGGCATCCTTGGCTGCCAGATGAGCCCCTGTGACCTGAGTTTTTCGAGTCTTTGGAGGAGTTACGAAGAGCAGAGCGTGGAGGATGAGCATCTGATGTTGATGGAGTACCAGAGGTGCTGCTAAAGGAAGAGAAGAGCTGTAGTGACCACACCGCACATCACTGCAACCAACGCAAGTATTGATTTAAAGCCAGCTGTACCTTTCTTTTGAAGATGTTTTACTCCTCTGAGACATGCTAGGAGATAACGAGAAGGAGAAGGAGAAGGTTTTAGAAGTTCAGAGAAGTTTACTCATGTTGTTCTTTCTCAGTTTGTCCACATTGACATTGCAGTTACATAACTCTTCATGTAACATTCATGCAGCTATGCCCAGTCCATTGACGCTGACATGTATAAAACATAACAGCAGCTTTCCGGCCAACCTGTTTTACCCTAGTTTTCAGTGGTTGGGCAGAGGGCGGAATCCTGTTGAGAAAATGCCCGTTGGGGCACTTCCTGGCATTATAATAGTCAGAAAGGTCATAGGCTGGAATTACAATGACTATTTCAAATGGCACCAGTTTGATGCTATTGTTTTCCCTTTGTAGAAAGGCTTCTGTTAGAAGAGAAGGACACACGGCATAATCAAACGCACGCTAGCGGCAGATCCAAGAGGACGGACCGTTCCTCCGAGCGCTGAATTAGATTACAATAGAGGCCGACAGCCGCACAGACAGCCTATAAATTACAATCAACACTTTAATATGCCCAAGCAAAGCAGCGAATCTCTGTCTGTCCTCTGCCCATCAAACAAGTCATTAGAACCGAAATTGTCAATGGCTCCATACAAGCAACAAGCCTGAATTCAAAATGAGCAAATTGTTCACGCAAAAACATTTATTTCTTAATCCCTTGGCACTTTGATTCTGTATAAATCTGTTGTGTTCCACTTGCCTCTTTTGAAAAAAAGAAGCTATAACAATATTAAATAAATAGTGTGACTTCAAATTTCAGACTAGTCTAAGATAGATCTAAAATTAGTCCAAGACCAAATTATGCTAGACAGTGTTATCCACATATACTACTATCGAGTGCAACAATTAGCATTCAGAAGTAAAACTTGAATTCATTTTCTCTATGTTGTAATTGAATTTAAAAAGATAACCTGCAAAGTTGGTATATGCATTTGTGGGAGCTGTCATACTGCATTATTTTAAATTAGATTTTTTTTTTTCATGTTCAACAGTATATTTACTAGTGAAAAACTGCATTACCCATTATTCTGCAAAGAAATCTCCACCAGAATTGAGACAAATAATCACACAAAAAGTACTCCCTATTGGAGAAAACAAAAAACTAAAATGTATTTAAATAAATTTATTTCGTGTTAAGTTTATATACTACAAATACACTTATATATTTATGTGCTTAATAAATAAAAATACCCTGCAGGTATACTGTACTGGTATACTTAAAGTCTGCTCAGTTGGAATTAATTTTGTGCTTAATGCACTTTAATTGTGCAAAAGTACTGCTGAGGTCCAACTAAAGATACAGTATACTTAAGTATATTTGATTGGGCTAAAGTGAAACTATTGCAAGCCTGCATTCAATTGATCCAAAGTACAGCAAAAACGGTACAATTTTGAAATATTTTTACTATTTGAAATAACTGCTTTTTATTTAAATATACTTTAATATGTAATTTATTCCAGTGATTTAAAAACTGAATTTTTAGCATCATTACTCCAGTCACATGACCTTTAGAAATCATTCTGATATTCTGATTTATCTGAAATAGATATAGACTCATCACTTTTGATCAATTTAAAGCATACTTTCTAAATAAAAGTATTAATTTCTATAATTTCTTTGCACAAAAATATACTCAATCTAAGCTTTTGAATGGTAGTGTATAATGTTACAAAAGCCCTTTATATTAGATAAATGCTGATCTTTGGGTCTTTCCATTCATCAAAGAATCCTGAGAAATTTTAATGATTTCTGAAGGATCATGTGACACTGAAGACTGGAGTAATGATGCTGAAAATGCAGCTTTGATCACAGAAATAAATTACATTTTAAAATATATTCAAGTAGAAAGCAGTTATTTAAATAATAAAAAAATATTTCAGAATTTTACTGTTGTACTTCGGATTAAATAAATGTAGGCTTGATGAGCAGAAGAGACTTCTTTAAAAAAAAAAACATTAAAAATCTTAAAAAAACAACTTTTGACTGGTAGTGTACTTCAGGTACACTTTAAATATCTTCCATTTAAAGACTGATATTATTCAGACATCATACAATCCTTATTGATAGTGACACTAAACTCACTTTTAAGCTGTGTTTAAACATTTAAATGTGCATTATGTAATAAAGAAACACTCTGAAAATTTTGGTTTTAATTTTATAGTAGTAAGAGTAATCTTAAATGTTAATAAATATATTAATGGATTTGAAGTATACTTAGTATGAAATAAATGTATTTTTAAATAAATTATGGCATAGGATTTTTTTTTACTAGGGTTTTTTAATTCCCGTCTACTGCAAATGCTCTCAAACTACTTGTTTGTGTAGCTATATATTTAGCAATAAACATAAAATATGTTGTTTCTATACATAGAATCAACATTTTAAATAAATACAGGTCTGGAAAAAAATAAGAGACCACTGCAAAACTATCAGTTTCTCTAGTTTTACTATGTGTTTAAGTAAAATTAACAGTTTTCTTTTATTCCATAAACTACTGACAACATTTCACCCAAATTCTAAGTAAATATATTGTCATTTAGAGCATGTATTTGCAGAAAATTCAAGCAGCTCTGCTTTGTTTGATTGTTTCTAATC
The DNA here is from genome assembly GCF_049309525.1 of Garra rufa. Taxonomy (NCBI): domain Eukaryota; kingdom Metazoa; phylum Chordata; class Actinopteri; order Cypriniformes; family Cyprinidae; genus Garra; species Garra rufa. Next base: position 33,148,185 of record NC_133375.1, on the reverse strand, counting down.
ATCCATCTTCCTCTTGATCACGTTCCAGAGTTTTTTTTAAATGGGATTCAGATCTGGAGATTGGTTTGTCCATGAAAGGGTCTTGATCTGGTGGTCCTCCACACTTTGATTGCCCTGGTTGTGTGGAATAGAGCAATGTCCCACTGGAACAACCAATCCTCAGAGTTTGGGAACATTTTTGGAGCAGAACAAAGCAAGTTTTCTTTCAAGGCAACCTTGTACATGGCTTGATTCATGCTCCCTTCACAAAAACAAATGTGCCCGATTCCAATCTTGCTGAAGCACCCCCAGAACATCCACCAAATTTTACAGGTGCGACACACTGTGGCTTTTACCATTGCAGTTGTAGTGAAAATGACCCCTGCGAACTTCAGCGCAACAGTTGTCATAGGAGAAGCTTTAAATTAATAGGCTGGAGATAAAATATACAGTAATTTAAATCAATATCTCATATCCATATATTTACTTATTTGGTTGTTGTGTCTTTTAAAAGAGAGTTTTTAAAAATTTGGAAACGAACCCTCTGGGTTGATTCTAATCATATTTGTGGTGTATTGAAAAGAGTGGCTTTGATAAATCAATATGTTGCCTCAATAAATTAATTCTGAAGGAAATGCAGTTAAAAGCTTCCTTTAGAAAATTCCTAATTACTTTTGAGTCTTCATAGCACACAGTCACAGCAAACTGATTATTCATATTTCAAATGAGATGAAACGTATGAAAAGACAGTACGTGGGCTCCGTCTGCTCTGGGTAATTTGGTGAATTTATTTCAGCGCACTAGTGACTCTCACCGAGAGGGAAAACCTGCCTTGCTAATCTACAAGAGTTATTAAACTAAGTGACCAATTGCTGTCAATCAGCACGTTGACACAAGCAATTTCAGCTCCTAATTCCTCTAATTGGAATAATTTAACAGAGGAGTGTGGGGATAATTATGGAACAAACTGATAGAATCTTCTAAGAGAGGCAAAGCTGGGCTGGGGCAAAGAAGACGAGGTTGCTCCCTTATTTTTTCCCGCCTTAATTACGATAAGATACCAAACCTTTTTGATGTGAGTTGTGATACGCAAAAAGTAATTACTTCTAAAATTACATTTGAGGTGATTGGTCGGCTGGAAATGCTGAAAACGGTGACATTCTTCTACCTTTCTTTTTTTTTTTTGCAAAGTTCATGAAGTAAAGTTTTATGTATATATATGGCAGCTACCTTTCAGAGCTGGCCTTCAAAAAATGACTGCATCTGACAGATGCAGATTAGATCGAACGTGGACCTTCAGAGATAGAAATCTGAAAGACTCAATCACATTGAGATATCTTTCCTGGCCAAGGGCATCAGATACAGGCTTTCAAATGGCTTTGTCTTGCTGTTTGACAGGTGAATGCTGAATAGAATCATTAGGACAGACTTTTTACTGAGGTGTCACTAGTGTGAGAACTTTGAAAAACTTTCAACTTTATAATGTCAGAAATCAAACAGATTTCGGTTCTATTTATTTGTGTGGTGTTAATTTTTTTCGGATCAGTCATCGGATGCCCATTTTCCACAAGTTCATATGATTCTTTAGGGTCTTAATGAAAACTCTCTAATATACTTTGGTTAAAAATTCTCAATAGCAGTGTAAAAAAAAACACATTTTACACATGGGCCCTTTAAATGCAAATGAGCTCTGCTGGGATTAGGAGCTGTAATGTTTACTTTAGCCGCATTTAGCTGCGTTTATGGGCGAAACTTGCCAACAAGCACATTATTAAGAAAGGCCATTTGCAAAGATGCATAAAAAAACTCTTATACTCACTTCTGCTGTGGGTAAAGCTGCATCACGAATGATTCACGCGAACATAGATGCATATGCAGATCGGGATCGGCGCTTTCCTTTTAAAAATGAAAGTAACGTTGTCCTCTGCCTCTTAAGCGGCTCAGATGTCGGGAGTAAATGACTACTGCTATGTTCATTATTACATCCAACAACAGAACATCTCAATCGCTCCATTAGAGTCTTCCTCTGCACCTGAGTCGACACAATAGCAATCGTATTCGGACTGTTTCAGCTCGGTGAGGGCGGGTCTAAGGTAAGACGCTCATGTCAATCAACTGTGTTTCATGACAATGACAAGAAGCTGAGACTGATCTGATTTTAAAAAGGGGATATTACTTTTAAAGATTAAAAAAATACCACTGGGTGGATTTTTATAATTGTAGGGTGGTTGTGTACACAAACTGCCAACACACATTAATGTGCAAACAACATGTAAATGTTAGTTTTGCATTTGATGACCCCTTTAATAATATATACTATTCAAAAGCAGCCAGATGCAGCAAAAACACCCTAAGAAGTTAAAACCGATAGGGAGAAACCTTGAGAGGAACCAAAACTAATTTGTTATAAGCTTAATGATTTCTGCCTATAAAATATGTATGGAAGCCCATTTTGGGCTCAGAGATAAAAAGTCTCACCACGGTATGACTTTATATCTCACAGTTCCATTTTTGTTTCGCATAATTATGACTTCTTATGATTGCAACTACTAATCTTGCATTCGTGCTACCTGATCTCAAGACGAAAACATTCCTGTTTTCGCAAGATGCAAAATACGTACCAATAAGTACATATCACTGCAGTTTCCAACAGAAATGTCCACTAGAGGTGGTAAAACAGTGAGCACTTGTAATCGTTTTTGTACACAGTTATGATTACAACTCCATATGTTTCGACCTAAAAAGGTCCCTGTATGTGTATTTTCTCATATTTATGTCTCACATCACACAATATCACAGGGGCAGTTACGTTTCATAAGTCATAGCAGAATTGCTGCGTGCCTCAGAGGAACACAGAAATGTTTTAGTTCTGAATAAATCCACATTTTGAAAGAATCGTGTGAACCAATGATTTAAAGCCCCATTCATGAAGTAAGCTGTTTACTTAATTCCTGATTGAATCAGCCATTTGAACGAATCTAATGACTCCAATACATTTACTACATGTACAATACATGTATTATTAATAATAATAATAAAAATAAAAACATTTAAGGGATAGTTTACCCAAAAAATGTTAATTCTGTCATCATATACTCACCCTCATGTCATTTCAAAGGTTTCGTTTGTGGAACAAAGGGTATTTTGTAGACTATTAAAACAAAGCTGTTTTGGTTACCAGCGACTTTCATTGTATGAACTAAAAATACTGAGATGCCTCTCAAATTATCTTTTTTTATGTTCCATAGTTTACGTTAGGCCGATTTCATAGGCTTAGCCTAAGCCAGGATTAGGCCATAGTTCAATTAAGTCATTTTTATAAACATGCCTTAGATAAAAACATTACTGGTGTGCATCTTGAGACAAAACAAGGGCACTGGTATATTCATATAATCAAATAAAATACTTATTTCTAAAGCTACAATTTGTAATGTCTACTTGATGCTTTCTCATTTAACACAAAAATAGCTTTAAATAACCTTTTGTGGGTATTTTCCCTGTCAAATTTATTTTGCGAAATTTAATTAAGCGAAACATCATGTAATTAATTAGAATCGACTGACAACCCTAGTTTTTACATCACATTTGCTTTTGTTCACACTATCGGGTAGGTTTAGGTGAAGTGCAGATGGTATGTTATTTTAAAATGTCACAGAGGGTCTGCTGAACTGCAGTGAAGCGTACTAAAGCAACATCACATAAAACTGAGAAAAAAAACAAACACTCTTTTAGCACCACTCAGTGGAAATTTCTGTTGGAAACTGCAGTGATATGTACTTATTGGTGCGTATTTCATGTCTTTGGTACGTCTTTAGTATGTTTTTGTCATGGTTGCATTTATCACACCGTTTCTACATGGGATGCGATGGTTGCAAAAATCATTTGAACTTGTGTCAGTACGCCATAAATAAAATAAGGCATCAGTTTACTTTTGGGGATTTGTTGTGTCACGTTGCATCGTGTTGCGTCGTGTCACTCACATGAGATTGCAGCAATTAGAAAATGACAGTGATCCAATCAATTCCCAATGGACAAAACAAAATCCTGCTCTACATTTTATTCTTATCCAAAAAGCTGTGTCATTCAAAACAGCTTGTTTTGCTGTTTGATATTGCAAATTGGTGTGTCTTACCATATTATTTTATTGTATTATCTTATGAACACGCTGGTTTGTAGTGCAAACAGTTCTTCTCGTTTTTTCCCTATAGCGGCTAATAAACTGGAGGTCTCACCCATAGGCTTACTTCCACATTGAAGAATAAGATGGATAACTGAGGTTATTTGTAAGAAGAGCTGTGTGTGTGGTCAGGCTTTGTTTACATTATGGGGACAAAATGTCCCACAGGGATGGTAAAACCTTAAGGAAATGGCTTCAGAAACATATTAAATGTCATCATGAATATGTAAAAATGCAAAAAAAAAGTGTGGATTAAGGTTTAGGGTTAAAGCATAGAAAAAGCTCAGTGTAAAAACAGAATTCAAAGTCTCTTTAAGAAAAAAAAACGCATACAGTGCTTTTCAAAAGTTTGGGTTCTGTTTTAGATTGTGTCTTATGCTCACCAAGGCTTCATTTTTTGTAAAAGCAGTAATATTGTGAAATATTATTACAATTTAAAATCTATTTTGATATGAATGTTCAGCATCACTGAAAAATTTCTTAGTATTTTGCTGCGTAGTATTTTGTACTTTTTTACAGGATTCAGAAAGTTCAAAAGAACAGCATTCATTTAAAATAAAAATAGTTTTCGCTATCACTTTTGCTCAATTTAATGTGTCCTTTACTGAAAAGGACAATTTTCAAATTTCTTTTGAACTTCTAAATAGCATATGTTTGTGTGCATGTGTGCTAAGGATGTACAGTATCAAACGTTATTTAAAGACCCTTGTACACTACAGTATTTCTGCCTTGTTTTGTGATATTCTCATGAGATCCATCACTAGGCACTAGATCAATCACAGATTGCAAGAACTTTCCTGGGTTACATCTGAAAACAAGCCACAGAACAATACCCATGGAACGCTCAGACTGGCGCGATCGATCCCCATTACCGATTTTGTGTCATGGCGCTGAAATGAGGCCGGCCCCCTCCTTTGCCATTACGGCCACGCAGCGATGGGATTTATCTTGCTTGGCCTGGCAGCCCCTAACAATCCACTATCAGCTGCTTTGTTTAGGGTAGCTGTTTACATCTAGACAAACTTTACATCTGACTGACTGCATTCAAAGGCTCATCACTCCTTTGTGGCTGTCACTCATGTCCTCAACACTACTGTAATTATTTTCCGCATATGTTTCAGTAATTACAGTCTGGCTGCTTCACTTCCTGTCAGTTTCTGTGCTAATACAGCAAAGCTTTTGAAAAAGACTGCCGCTGTGGCTGTCACCATGTGCTTGATATGTTGCTTTGTTGTTAGTGACGTTAGAAGTCAATTAGGCCCGTTTGCAACCATGAAAGAGTTTATGCAAGATGCCTCTAAAATCTTACTACATTGTTTTTTCAGCTTACCTTCAGAATGAGAAGAGAAAAACAGACAATCCAGAACCACTCAAGTCAGTCTTTTAAAATCAATTCCTTCTCCTCTGAGAGAACGTGCAGATTGACTAGAAAGTGACCCTTCACCCTCCTTTGATAATCTGGGTAGGTGATAATCTGTCTAAATATGTTTGGATTAGCATGTGAGATGAACATGTTGATGTGTTTGGTTTAAGCTGTGCAAGTGTTCCCGTGAAAGTGACTGTCTGGAACAAACTCATTGCTCTGCCTTTTTCTATGATGGCACAGTGTAAAGAATTTCCACCTACTTCATCTTAAATACCTAAGTTCAGTAGTTGCCCTAAACGCTTATAGGGGACATCGGATGCTAAATTCGTATATAAATGTGTCTTTGCAGTGTGTGGATACAACCACCCTACAATGATAAAAATATATTCACTACTACTTTTAGTTCTTAAAAACTTCAACAGTCTCAATTATCAAGCCGTTTAGATTTTCTGAGCAGTATGATGTCATAGTGCTCAAGCCACACCCACAACTGCTTTCAGACTGTCGTGTATTGGCAAATTTCTGCCCTCAGCTAGTTGTATGCTGTCCGCAATTTTTTGTGCTCGAGCAGCTGTAGTGACAGCATTGTGGGTTACAAGTCCGTCTCTCTAACCATTAGGCCACGGCTGCCCCCCAAAAAAAATAAATAAATATATATATATATATTAGGGCTGTCAAAAATAACGCGTTAACGGCGTTAATTATTTTGTTGTTGTTAATTACGTCAAATTTTTTAACGCATTTTACGCATGCGCAGAGTGACGAATTATTTGTCAGGAAAGTGGTTGGGGATCTAGAAGCGAGATGGAGCAAGGTGAGCCTATGGACGGATGCAAATATAAAAAGAATGATGATGGTACAGTTAACAAGTACAAGCCTGGGCGACAGCCCCTCTGCAACTGGAGTGGTTATAGCCAAGCTTAGGCCCGGTTCTACTGGGGTAGACGGTGCTATATACCCTCAAACGAAAGCAAACCAATTGAAGATCTGGCAAACAATCCAGCGTTGTTCATCTCCTGACTAAGTGTAGACGCGATGTAAATAAAAGATTCGTTGTGTAGTTTAGAAAGCTTTGATTATAACGGAACGTTGTGAGATCTCTATAACTAAGATTTGTGATGCTTTTAGTGATAATAAAAGGGAGCGCACTTTGCACTTTCCATGCCATAATCCATTCAGAATTTGTATGAAACTTTCGTTTTTCTTATGTTTTGGGAATTAAGTCTGCATAGTTATGCTGGGTTCATTCTCGAAAGAGCAGTGACTGACACAGTGACAGAGTGGAGAGTGGAAGATACATAAAGCCGCTTTGCTGTCATCGAGGCACCAGCTCAATCATTTGCATTTTTTCAGTGAAAGCAATTTAAAATTATCCGTCATTTTTGCTCACAAAGGAAAAAGTAATACACCAAAAAACGTTGCAGTGTTTTTATAAAATAAAGAAAACAAAAATGATGCGCTTTCTGTCGTCTCGTTCTTGAACAGGAGTGCTTAACAAAAATAAAGCTAAATGCATGCCTCACAGACATGATAAACATATCTATAGAAAGTTTTAAATTATTACTTAACGAAATAAAACAAATCGAAAACAAAAACTTGTTTAATATGTAATCCTTAACGATAAATTTCTCTCTCAAGGCGCGTCCAAAAATGAGATTGCAGGATCTTTTTGACATTGACTCACATTGACTCACATTGAATACACTTTATTAATAAATAATTCAGATATGTCCTTACTCTTTCCCCGACACATTTATTATTTATTTTTGCCGGTATTTTGTGGCAAGTTTCAGCCTACTGCGTGCGATTGAACGCGGATCTCTTCCAGTTGCGCCATCCGAGCCGTTGTCGAAAGTAAAAGCGAAAGTCTCCTGTTGTTTCCACCAGCGCGACATAATTGATGGATGTCTAAAATATAAAAAATAAGGAGTAGCCTAAAACAGGCCCGATGCGGGCCCTGGCATAACATGAAAATGTGAAAATTATGTATCTGTGTCCTGTTATTTATATTTTGGTATGCATTTCAGAAGAAAAAAAAATTGATTCAGGTGTAGTTGCAAATAGTGATTAATCATGATTAATCCACTGAAAAGTCTGATTAATCTGATTAAAAATTTTAATCATTTGACAGCCCTAATATATATATATATAGCGCTGTATTTCTGTTTAAAAGCCTATACTAGGCTGGATCCATTGTGAAAGTTTACCACATACAGTGTGACAACATTGCCAGCTATTGGGGCATGTTGTCACAAAAGATCAATGGTGTTAAATGAACTGTTTTCTTTTTGCCAGCCAGTGACAGTGGAAAAGATCAATAGCCTTTTTGTAGCCTAGACTTTAATGTATGTGTCTTTACAGAAATTGATCTCAAAGTGTGACGGCTAGCCCCGCACTCTCCTTTGCCCTGCGTCTGTGTACTGATCCAGCATTTGACCCAGTCAGCCTGAGGTCAGGCAAGTTTGTCCGAGAGATTGATTCGAACTTTGTTCATGAAGTGTGAATGAACTCCGAACACGGCAAGGTTCACGAATGTAATTACAGCTCCAAATTGTGACATAAATAAGCTCAAACTATGGCGCATAATAGGGTCCTAATGAAGGGCTGTCATGAAGACAAAGATATGGATCATGTATTTAGGAACGCTTCGGCCACATCATTGCATGGACTTTTAATTAAGCCACAGAACTTAACCCTAGGGCAGAGCCCCATCTTGTTACCATGTCTCGAAGATCATCATTAAACATTTTAATTAAGATAAAAAAATGGATAGCTGGGGTGAATTCAAATTCCATAATAAAGCTTTATAATGAAAAGTCACCATAATTAAATCTCAAATTCGTGCTTGCAGCAAAATATAGGAGAACAAACACATCTTCCATGTGTTTCTTGAGCTCCAAGGCTAGGAAAATGTTTACAAAAAGGGTTATTGCTTGCAGAGTAATGTACTGTAGCCTACTGTACATTATGCATAATTCCCATCTGCATAATTATGCCAGATGGTTTTTAATGTATTCAAGACTCTTACAAAGGTCACAGGTTCATATTATTTCAATAGTATACGTGCTTACACAATGCCAGCCATTTTTAACAGCTTATTACTTATGTTTACAGTATATCATGAGTTATAATTAGGGGTGCACAAGTTTTTTTAGCCTGGTTCTCATAAGAGTACCTAGAGATTTGGTTTGGTCCTCACTCTACACATAGTGTGAGCTGTTAAATAGAATTAAATATAAAATTAATTAATTATTTATTTTTTATACAATAGTGAACAAAATAATAAAGTGTGAGTGTTTAAATAAAAATACAATTATTTTATACTAAACTTTAAAAATAAAACGATAATATTTACTTTTTTATGTGAATTTTCATCATTTTCAAACCAAACTAGCAAGCTTTTATTTTAGTGGGTTTCCGTCAAGTACGTAATGCAAAAAGTTGCGGACGGCCTTCAGTATACGAGCTCCTGATTAAAGAACGTTCAGTTAAGAGAGCGTCAGTGAATGAAATGTCACATTTTTTCATTTTGCTTTGAAAATGGCAGCGAATGGCCTATAATTATGCTTTCAGTTCGAATAGGAATCTTATGCAGTATTACAGTTTGACCCTGTCCACCAGTGTTGCCAAGTCCGCGGGAATTGGGCTACTTTAACACTGTTGCCGCGGGTTAACTTTATCCCTTGGAATGCGTACTGTACCGGAGGAACCCCTCGAAAAAACATGTATTTTACCCCCCACCCCCGCAACGCAACTTTTACTGGGGGACCCCCTCAAAATGCCATTGGGCTAGTTTTGGGCTAGTTTTCAGTAGCAATTGGGTGGGATTTGTTGTGAAAGCCTGGCGACCCTGCCGTCCACACTAATACGTTTTCGTTTATAAAGCGCATCTTTTTCTTTCCGTTTTGGCCTTCCGTCCAAGACGGCGTTTTTGTCAAGGAAAACAACGCTTTTTGAAAACGCTCTCTAAAGTGCATAAATTTGAAAACGCTGTTTTCGCGTTGTAGTGTGGACTGTGAAAACGGAGGCTTTTGAAAACGATGACGCATATTGTACCAATAGATATCTAGATAATTGTGCCTGTTATGTGCTATTCACTGTCACACTGCTGCTTAGGAGATTTACCTTGTATACTCTATATTACAGCCCTAAAATGATGACAGAAAATTTACTCACAGCTGTCCTGCAAAACATGAGGACAGCTGCTTTTCAGATAAAATATGAGTAAGCGCGACATGGACGCGTCAGTGAATGAAGATATTTACATAAATAAAATGATCCTGCCAGATACAGTGGTGTGAAAAAGTGTTGGCCCCCTTAATGATTTTTTATTTTTTGCATGTTTTACACTGTAATGTTTCAGATCATCAAACAAATTTAAATATTAATCAAAGATAGCACAAGTAAACACAACATGCAGTTTTTAAATGAAGGGTTTTTTTTATAAAGTGAAAAGAAAATCCAAATCCACATGACCCTGTGTGAAAAAGTGTTTGCCCCCCTGTTAAAACATAACTGTGATTTATCACACTTAAGTTCAGTTTCTCTAGCCACACCCAGGCCTGATTACTGCCACACCTGTTTGCAATCAAGAAATCACTTAAATAGGATCTGCCTGACAAAGTGATGTAGACCAAAAGATCCTCAAAAGCTACACATCATGTTGAGATCCAAAGAAATTCAGGAACAAACGAGAAAGAAAGTAATTGAGATCTATCAGTCTGGAAAAGGTTATAAAGCCATTTCTAAAGCTTTGGGACTCCAGCGAACCACAGTGAGAGCCATTATCCACAAATGGCAAAAACATGGAAAAGTGGTGAACTTTCCCAGGAGTGGCCAGCAGACCAAAATTACCCCAAGAGCGCAGCGACGACTCATCCAAGAGGTCACAAAAGACCCCACAACAACATCTAAACTGCAGGCCTCTCTTGCCTCAGTTAAGGTCAGTGTTCATGACTCCACCATAAGAAAGAGACTGGCCAAAAATGGCCTGCATGGCAGAATTCCAAGACGAAAACCGCTGCTGAGCAAAAAGAACATAAAGGCTCGTCTCAGTTTTGCCAGAACACATCTTGGTGATCCCCAAGACTTTTGGGAAAATGCTGCGGACTGACGAGGCAAGTGGAACATTTTGGAAGGTGTGTGTCCCATTACATCTGGCGTAAAAGTAACACAGCATTTCAGAAAAAGAACATCATACCAACAGTAAAATATGGTGGTGGTAGTGTGATGGTCTGGGGCTGTTTTGCTGCTTCTGGACCTGGAAGACTTGCTGTGATAAATGGAACCATGAATTCTGTTGTCTATCAAAAAATCCTGAAGGACAGTGTCCGGCCATCTGTTCGTGACCTCAAGCTGAAGCGAACTTGGGTTCTGCAGCAGGACAATGGTCCAAAACACACCAGCAAATCCACCTCTGAATGGCTGAAGAAAAACAAAATGAGGACTTTGCAGTGGCCTAGTCAAAGTCCTGACCTGAATCCTATTGAGATGCTGTGGCATGACCTTAAAAAGGCAGTTCATGCTCAAACCCTCCAATGTGGCTGAATTACAACAATTCTGCCAAGATGAGTGGGCCAAAATTCCTGCACAGCGCTGTAACAGACTCATTGCAAGTTATCGCAAACGCTTGATTGCCGTTGTTGCTGCTAAGGGTGGGCCAACCAGTTATTAAGTTTAGGGGGCAAACACTTTTTCACACAGGGCCATGTGGGTTTGGATTTTATCCATCCTAATTAGTATGTGAGATTACAATAAGTGTGTCCCAAAGCATAGTATGCAGAAAAGAGTATGCCAAAAGCATACCAGATGGTCTACTATTTCAGGTCGATTTTTGTAGTGTGGATCCGTGCACACTCTAAAGGTTAAAGCTAGTTATTTAGTTAGTTGATGATTGACAGGCCCGTTTACAGTGACAGGGTAAAGACGCAGTTGTGTGGCGGAGTAGTATAAGACGTAGGGCTTCTCTGTTTTGTCTCTATAATCTCAGTGAGTTTTTGAAGGCTTTAGGCATATGCAGTAAGGCAATTTTAACGTTTTCCTACGTTTCGGTGTTAATGAGAAAGTTTTGGAAACACTAGTGTGGACGGAGAGCGTTTTAAAACGAAGACTGGATTAATGTAGAAGCAGCCTTTGTCAATCTAAAATGGTAATTGTACATTAACAGCTGCAACCATGTCGGTATGCAAATGCGCGCTCTGAACTTATTTACACAGCGCATTTTCTTATTTTGGTCGCGGACCTGCGCACCACTTATGTGCACTCCTGGTTATAATTATCATAAGAAAGCAATTCATTGTGTCTTAGTAAAGTAGCTTTCTCAAACATGCTGTCCATCACCTTTCAGGCCTGAGACAAGACAGCAAGAGTCATTATTGATGTTTTCTTGGCCTCTTTTCTTGCCCGCTGTCCTTCATAGCATTTGTCAAAAGAAAGGGAGTCACACTTATTTTTTCCTTTTTTTTTTTTTTTTTCAATTTTCTCCTAATCGCTTCTTGGCGGGGGGGAATGTTGAGGTGAGTGTGCCGGGAGATGCCGTCATAGTCTATTACGCTCGGTTATGCTTACTGTGCTCTAAAAAAAAGGCCTGAATTTGCGTTGCACTTTTATTTTTTTTCTCAGAAACAACGAAAAGGCAAGTCAAGCAATAATGTTATTCTAGTGTGAGTTCCCAATAGACGTGGGCCATTTAAAAGCGAGCAACAAAACCGGAGTCAGCGAATTAAACTCCTGCTGCCATTGCCGATACATAAACTCCATATTCATTGAAATGACAGAGCACAGTTAAGTGAAATTCTTCGAGTGTGCGTGTTATGAAGTTCTCTGAATGTGTGACATGTGGATTCGTTCTTTAAAAATTCAGTGCGTACAAGGAATAGCAAAGTTGACACTGTGCTGTACGTGATAATGTTCAAATTTGAGCGTTCAGTGGGTAGTGGTGTGTTCATCCATGCGGGCCGAGGGAAACGCGAGGTGTGTTTTTGAACAGGGACTGTTATAGATTAGGGTTCAGGTGTGATGGTGCGGAATGCTAGAGGTGACTAATGATTCTGCATGAGCACATAATGGCAGCATTCTGCTTCATTAAACATGGCTTTAAAATTCGTAGACACATCAAAAAATAAGATGTCTCATGCTGGTATGTGCGTCGACTTGGTCTCACACAGAGAGACATGCGTGAATAGATCAACACTCGCACACACAAAACACAGGCTATTGTCATAGACATTTTATTATTTTTCTAAGTGTGACGGTGTTGAATTGAAGTAATGGCTCCTAAAAATTCTGCTTTGTCATTACAAAAATAATTAGATTTTAAAATATGTTTAAATAGAAAACAGTTCTTTTAAATTGTAACAATATTTAACACTATTACTGTTTTTACTGTATTTTTGTCCAAATAAATGCTTGTAATATCAGATCAGTGATAAACACCATAATGGATTACCGGTTTTATAGACTTTTTCCTGAACACGGAAGTAAGTCCGACTCTTAACTGAAAGAATGCTTTGCATTTCCGGTCTGCATTGTTTCTAGTCAAATTAGGGTATATTTCGAGCTAATAAACTAATGTTAAACCTATTAAAATGTTTTTAAAAAGCACATGGCTCCATAGCGTCATCACTTGGCAATGGCGCAATGACCGTCATTTGTCAGTGCCTCACTTTAATGAGTGTGTAGATGACACGAAGCAGCGGACGTTAGCTACATTAAAAACAGATGGACGCTATTTCAATGGGTTCCTATGGAAACCGGAACAGAAAAGCAGTCAATCTGACGTTAGAATTCGTACGCTCATCGTTTACTCAGGAAAAAGGTCTATATACCATAATATTTACATTAGGGATGCACTATACAGTGGTACTGTATCAGTTATTGTTTGATATTAGATTATCTGATTGATTTTACTTATTTTTTGTTTTTGTTAATATTTTTAATTGTTTTCTGTTTTTCACAAGTTCATTTAAATAATTACGAATTATAATTTAACAAATTAAATAAAAAATACAAATATTCCATGTATAGTCTGTCATTACTCAAAAGTTGATAAAAGTACATATATTATTAAATTTTGTTGTCAGGTCATGTCACATCAAATAATACCATATACCTCACAGATGATATATTATATTATTTATTTTTTGTATTGCCAATATTTAATTGTGGATGATAATTTCCCGCTCATTTATTATTTAGATTAGCCTGCAGTTAGTACTTTAAAAACGGTAATATTCTAAGAACTCTAATATATATATATGTGTATATATATAATTATTTTGGTCCTGTACATTATAATTTTCTAATGTCTAGATTAATTTGTGGCTTTTTTAAGTTTTAAATGTTACTTTTGTTTTTTGATATCAAAGTTATGAAAAGTAATGTGGAATTTCAGTATAGGCTGTTTAGCAATACTCCACCATTAAAACATCATTAAAATAATTATATGCTTAACGGTGCATTATTATTATTAATGTTGGATAGATTTATTTATTTTTAATAATTTATTTGTATTTATCTTATTTTATATTAATATTATTGTTTGTTACCTCTTGATTTCACAGGTTTATTTAAATACTCCTTTTACTAATTAAATTTGTTATATTTTTAAAATATTCTATTTATAGTCAAAACTATGTAAAAATTTATGTCAGTTACATAAAATATTACCATATACCTCACAGATGATATTAGATCATCTGATTTTTTTTGTATTGGCTAATATTTAATTGTGCAGGATCATTTCCCCTTCTTTTTTTATTTAGATTAGCTTTGCAGTCATCAAAAGTTCATAAGTTAGTTCTTAAAATCTGTAATATTCTAATAACTCTAATAACTAAAAACAAAACAAAAAAAACATTAAAATAATTAAAGCCTTATCAGTACAACACAGAATTTATTATTATTATTATTTTTTTAAATAGATTTATTTATTTTTAATTATTCACTTTCATTTGTCTTATTTTCTGTTAATATTTGTGTTATTTTATAATCTCTTGTTCATTTAAATAATCTTTTTACAAATTAAATGATTTTTTTAAAAATACAAATATTTGATGTATAGTCTCATTTCTTAAAGGGGTCATCGGATGCAAAACTCACTTTTACATGTTGTATGAACATTAATGTGTACACAACCACCCTACAATGATTAAAATCCACCTAGTAGTATTTTTTTAATCTTTAAAAGTAATATCCGCTTTTTAAAATCAGATCATTCTCAGCTTCTTGTCATTGTCATGAAACACAGTTGATTGACATGAGCGTCCTACCTTAGACCCGCCCTCACCGAGCTGAAACAGTCCGACTCCGATCGCAATTGTGTCGACTCAGGTGCAGGGGAAGACAAGAATATCTTAGATTGAGCGATTGAGATGTTCTGTTGTTGGATGTAATAATGAACATAGCAGTAGTCATTTACTCCCGACATCTGAGCCGCTGAAGATGCAGAGGATTAACATTTCTTTTGTTTTTGAAAAAAGCGCCGATCCCGATCTACATATGTGTCTATGTTCGTGCGAATCCTTTGTGATGCCGCTTCACCCACAGCAGAAGTGAGTATAAGGGTTTTTTATGCATCTTTGCAAATGACCTTTCTTAAAAATGTGCTAGTTACCAAGTTTCGCAGCTAAACGTGGCTAAATGCGGCTAAAGTAAACATTACAGCTCGTCATCCCATGGCAGAGAGGGGCGGGGCAAGCAGAGCTCATTAGCATTTAAAGACACATGCAACAGAATGGCTCACTCTAAAAAGAGCTGATTTTGACCAGGTAAAAAGAGTGTTTTTACACTACCATTGAGAAATTTTAATTATGTTATAGACTTCTCATTAAGACCCTAAAGAATCATATCAACATCCAATGACCCCTTTAAAAGTTGATAACACTACACGCATAATATATTATGAGAAAAATTAAAATGTTGTCATGTTACATCAAATATTACCATATACCTCACAGAAGATATTAAACCATCATATATATATATATATATATATATATATATATATTAGTGGTGGGCCGTTATCGGCGTTAACGTGCTGCGTTAACGTGAGCCTCTTATCGTGCGATAAAAAAAATATCGCCGTTAATCTATTCTCAAAATTGGGTTGGGAGCTGGGTCTAAACTACGCAAGCTATGATGACTTTCACCTTGATAGTTTAACGCGGATGTATACCGAAGACTATAGAATATCGCGCGTTTACGTCTCCTCCGCCAAAACACAGACGGGATCACGTCGTCCTCCATTCATAAAAACCGAATCTACTATAGCGAAATGTCACGTAAATTCGTAGTTTTTTGGATTCATAAATCAAATGTTGGTCTGTCACTTAATTCAAATCGCGATATGGACTAGTGTATGTGAAAACTGAAATGCAAAAAGACCGTTTTAATATGAATCCAGTATGTTCCGTTTGCCTAGCTGTATGTATGAATGATGGAGACGAGCTTTTACTACACGCATACTGAAACACACGTGACGCTCCCGGTAATTTTTGGCATTTGCATCTCACATGAACAGATAAACTCAATCTCCAAAACTGCTGTGAGTGTCACTTATACCGTTTCATTTGAGAAAACTTGCATCATATCATACTGTATACACAGAAACTTCACGGCAACCTGTCAAAATAAAAGTACGGTGTAACATGTAACCCCCCCCCCCCCCAAAAAAGCTGGAAACGTAGGGGAAACACTGGCTACCACAGATATATATACGTAGATGTATATTTTTATCACACTGTACAACAATAATACTGTTTTTTTTTTTTATTACAGTAAGGGCTAAATTTAGGGTTGGGTAGGTGTTGACGTTAAACAAACACAATCTAATAGGTAGAAAAAATAATTTCATTGTTAGTTATTAGTAAACAGTACATCTTATTGAACATAATTTATTTTCATCAACAAATTATCATAGAACAGCTTTATGAGCTTTATGATCCATTCTCAAAGACTTACTTTTAGTCATTATTTGGGTAGCACACATATTCTGAATGCCTTCAGCAGAATTCAAATTAGCCATTTTAATCTAGATTAATCTAGATTAATTCCAAGATTTAATCTAGATTAATCTAGATTAAAAAAATTAATCTATGCCCACCCCTAATATATATATATATATATATATATATATAATTGGGCATAATCATTTCCCTCCTATTTTATTTACCTTATTTTATCTAAAAATAGTAATATTCTAAAAACACTGTTAAATGTAGCCTTTAGCTAAATTAAATTACTAATTAATTAGTTGTGTATATTATAACGTTGTAATGCCTAAATTAATTTAAATTTAACAGCTAATTTTAGTTTAAATGTTCGGTTTTTTTTACTAGGCAAAGTAGATGAATTTTAATATATTGTAGGATGTACCATTAAAATAATTACAGCCTTATCAGCACAAGCCAGAATTTTAATATCAGAGCATTGCTAATTTAAATAGTGCTTCAAGGTTTTTAAAACTAGATTATGATATTACTACCACAAAAAGCAAGTTTTTTCAGGGTACCATTTCCAAAAATAAATAAATAAATAAATACCGTGGTACTTTGTAAATTGTCTCCTTACCGACTGAAAACCACTCTCTCTCACTGGTAGCTTTACCACACATTTCTATCCAGTTGTTGTTATTGTGCAAGTATTTTTTTAGTGAGCCTATTCGTAGTGTTGATTTATGTCTGTTTGGGTTATTAATTTGTATATCTCTTTTCTTTCCTCCTCTTGGCTTTATCTCTTAATATTTGCATTTTTATCTTTTCTTTAACACATTCACCTTCAAATCTGGTCTATCATCCTGCCCTAGAGGTAATATCTGGCACACTCCATTTCGCTATTTATTCCTGGCAGGTAGTTGAACAGGGTCAACCTGTACACTGTGTCTACATCTACATATATGTATTTTTCTCTCTGGTGTATATGTGTGTGTGTGTATATATATAAGAAAGAGGGGGGTGAGTATGCCATCAATCACAGCCATGTCAGTTTCTCCAGCAAAACTAACCTATTATCAGTCATGTCAACAGCATGAAAAGCAAGGCCCCATTAGGGAGAAACAGGAGCAGAATGAAAGAATAATCAGTGAGAACAAGAGTAGGACGAAAGGTGGAAAAGAGGATGATGTATAAGAGAGAGAAAATTCAGCAAGGGGGAGAGGGTAAAGATGAAGAGGAGGGAGAAATTGGGTCATTTGGAAACGTGAAGTGGCTGAGTTGGCACCAAGCTGTGCATGCCGTGGTTGGTTAGTCCCCAGCTCAGGATTATCCCTGGAGAGGGACTAATTTAAACCCGTGAGAGAAGAGTTCACAGACAGACAGAGTATGCATTGTGATAAATACTGCATAACTGCACACTGCTACGTGGGACTTACGTAACTTCAAAGCCGTGAAAAAAATCTTGCCGCTCTGTGATTTATTTTCCTCGACCCTGAAAAGTCCCGCAGTGACAGCAAAATAGCTTCCGAATTCTGGATGTATGAATGGGTCTAAATAATAAATGATTATGAAAACATTTTCTATTAAAATAATAATAGGTTTCTTCTTTGTAAACACAGACTCGCAACATCTTCAAGAATAAATTACTTGCTGTCTGTCTGAATGAATAAACTCTCATTGTATTAGTTTGCTTACTTAACCGTCATTTTTTAAGTCACATTGATCAATTAAATAATTATGGTGGTTTAACTGTTAACTGTATGGTAAAAGCTGTATTTTTTTTTTAAAGCATTTTTTTTTTTTCATTAATTCACTCATAATATTCACTGACAGGTTGCCACCTTTTAAAATCATGCTGATTCACAAATCACAAATCAATCCAAATCATAAATGGGTAGAATATTGAAGTCTGGTTCCGCCACTGAATTAAAAAAAAAAAAAAAGAAGGTAATTGCGACTTACAATTGTGAGAAATAATCAAGTTTATATTTCACATTTCTGACTTAACTTGCAAAGCATATCAGTCTGATTTTTCCCTCAAAGTTAGTACTTTATAATTCGCAATTGTGAATTTTATTTCTCAAAATTCTGAGAAAAAGTCAGAATTGTGAGATTTTAAATTGCATTTACGAGAAAAAAGACAGAATTGTGAATTTTTCATCTCGCAATTGTGAGTTTTAATCTCACAATTCTGACTTCTCGCAAGTCACAAAACATATCAGTCTTATTTTCCCCTCAAAATTTGTATTTTATAATTCGCAATTGTGAGTTTATATCATGTAGTTGTGACTTTTTTTCGCAAAATGTCGAGTTTATATCTCACAATTCTGACGTAACTCGCAAAACATATCAGTCGTTTTTGCTCTCAAAATTAGTACTTTATGACTCGCAATTGTTAGTTTATATCTTAAAATTCTGAGAAAAAGTCAGAATTGTGAGATTTTAAATTGCATTTAAAATTGCATTTCTGACGCATTTCTGACGTAACTCACAAAACATATCAGTCTTATTTTCCCCTTAAGATTAATACTTTATAATTCACAATTGCGAGTTCATATCTCAAAATTCTGAGAAAGTCAGAATTGCAAGACTTAATTGCATTTACAAGAAAAAGGAGTGTGAAAAAGGAATTGTGAGTCTTTATCTCGCAATACTGACTTTCTCACAATTGTGAGTTTATATCACGCAATTCTCAGTTTGAGTTTATCTTACAATTCTGAATTAATAACTCTCAAAACATATCAGTGTTTTTCCCGTCAAAATTAGTACTTTGTAACTCGCAATTGTGAGTACATATCAAAAAATTTGGAGGAAAAAAGTCAGAATTGCGACATACAAACTCGCATTTGTGAGAAAAAGTCAGAATTGTGAGTTTTTATCATGAATTGTGACATTTTTTTCAGTTGTGAGTTTAAATCACACAATTTTTGCTCAGAATTGAGTTTATATCTCACAATTTTGAATTAATAACTCTCAAAACATATACTTTGTAACTCGCAATTGTGAGTTTACATCTGAACATTCAGAGGAAAAAAGTCAGAATTGCGAGATACAAACTTGCATTTGTGAGTTTTTATCATGCAATTGTGACTTTTTTTTTTCAATTGCGAGTTTATATCTTGCAATACTGACTTTATCACAATTGTGAGTTTATATCCTGCAATTGTGTTTTTTTTCTCAGAAATGCAAAAAATAAAAACTCGTCATTCTGACTTTTCTGACTTCACTCTGAAAAAAGTCAGAATTGCAAGTTTGTGTCACGCAATCCTGAGAAAAAAAACTGTCAGAGAAAAAGTTACTATAACCTTTTTTTTATTCATACATATTTTGCGAGGTGGCTAAATTGTACGAATTTGTACAACCTGGCTTGTACGAATTTGTAAGTTTTGTGAAAAATCGTATGTATTTTACAAGGTGGCAAATTCGTAGGAATTCATATTAATGACCACCCCTAAACATACCCCTCACAGAAAACGTACAAAATCGTATGAGTGAGGTCGTACAAATTCATACGAATTAGCCACCTCGCAAAATACATACAAATTGGTCATGAGGTAGCGTTGGTATATTGATAGATCGATTTTTTTTCTTTTTTTTTTTACGTTTTATTTTAATTATGTTATATTATTAAGAATTGTAATTTTTATTCAATTTTTTTAATTATTCATTTTTATTCTTTTTATTTTACATTAATATTTGTATTATTTTATAATCTTTTATTTTATAACCTTTTTCCTAAGTACATCTTGAAAAATCTTTTTTGTATTCAGATATTCCATGTATAGTATCTAATTTCTTAAAAGTTCATAAAACTACATGCAAAATATATATTATAAAAAATTCTAATTGTTCTCATGTCAATTACAATGATCAAATATTACCATATACCTCAGAGCCACACAGATAGTTCAACCCTTTACTAACCGAATCATAGCTTGACCATTCTAGCGTCACCTTTCTTTGAAGTTTTTCAAGATGTGTGCAGCGCATCATCAACAAACCACTTATGTTCCATTTGGAATGCTGTTGATGAGTTCTGACTGTTGTTCCATCCCACACAGTGCTTTCAGCTTTTCAGAGAGCAGCGGTGGTGTGTTTTGTGAGGTTGGGTGACTGGAAACTAGCTTGTCTCCCCCACAGCTGAACAGAAAAGTCATATGTCTGTTGAACTGAGGAAAGAGAGAGAGAATTTGGCACAGCAGTGCTTACTGGCTGTCAGGACTACAGATGAGACTGGCAGAGGGCTAATAGGACCTGCCTGTCTATTATGAAAGAGAAAAAGAGCAAAACGCAGGGAGCGGACATTCAAGTCTCAAATGGATAGGGACTGTTATACGTTATCAGTAAGTGAAGGTGAACGATGACAGAGGTGGATTCCTTTGAGATGAAAAACGGAAAACTAATAGGATGGTGCGGCCGTGAACGAAGCACAGTGCCATTTACAAAGTGCTTGCTGTTTTCAGAAAATGGTAAAGATTAAAGTTGGTATGAGATAAAAATTGACCCCAAGTATTTTCTATATGCATGTTGTACAGTAGATCCTATTACAATGTATCTGTTTGTATGTTTCTTTTTTTGTTAATTTGACCTTTTCTTGCTCCAAGACAATGACAAAATTTGCATTTAGAAGATATAAGCATTTAAAACTTACAGTCTCTAAGTTCAACCAATATGAATCAATGACTGATGACCTCACCCTGATGCTTCTCATCAAACTTTCTGTCCAATCAAACGCACTCTAAAATACGAAAGCGTACCGCCTCCGCAGCTGCGGCTGAAATCAGTCACTTGTTCACAGAATTTGTATTTTCTGTATGGTGAATGGCACGTTGTTAACTATATGTGACCCTGGACCACAAAACCAGTCATAAGGTTAAATTTTACAAAACTGAGATTTATACATCATATGAAAGCTCAATAAATAAGCTTTCTATTGATGTATGTTCTATTGATGTATAGGACAATATTTGGCCGAGATACATCTATTTGAAAATCTGGAATCTGAGGGTGCAAAAAAATCGAAATACTGAGAAAATCACCTTTAAAGTTCTCCAAATTAAGTTCTTAACAATGCATATTACTAATCAAAAATTACATTTTGATATATTTATAGTAGGAATTTTACAAAAAATCTTCATGGAACATGATCTTTACTTAGTTTCCTAATGATTTTTGGCATAAAAGAAAAATCAATAATTTTGACCTATACAATGTATTTTTGGCTATTGCTACAAATATACCCCAGCGACTTAAGACTGGTTTTGTGGTCCAGGGTCACATATAGGAAATGATTCAGACAGTGTAAATATGCTTTCTGTTGGGGCAAATGAAGTCTGGTTTCACGCTGTGGAATCGGCGCAGACCATAAAACGTATCTGACCCATTTGAATTCTACACAGAATGGTTTATTTTATAGCGATATGGATGAGATTGTGGTTGTCGTACGCAGTCAAATGCGGCTTTACTGAGCTTTATTGACATATTGAGGACTTTTCCAATCATTTAGGCATACAAATGCGCATTCATCTTTTAAATGTGACGCTAAAATGTCAAAATCCAGATGACAACTGATGCATAAACCCAAGTTGCCGACCACTTTTTTTTTTCTTTTTCAATATTCCGGAGTTGCATATACAGAAAAAAAGATCTGTCGCTACTTATGTTTAGTTGTTATACGGATATGTGCTCTCAACTTAAAACAAACCTTTTAAACTCATTTCACCTTAAAAATAGCTTGTTGTCACTTATTAGTTGAGCAGTTATTACTTAACATTATTATTAATTATGATACTTTAACCGCTGACCTGTTTAAATCTGTATTTTATTTAGTGCTCTTGTGCATGGTGTTATGACCCTGAGCGAGTGGCTGTTTTTGAACAAATCTTTTGACTGAATGATTCGGTGATTCACTCATTAAAGCCCCAGTATACTTCAAGGCGATATATATATATATATATCATCTACGATAATATCCTAGTTGTTGTTTAAACGATACGTGGTTTGAAATTATCACAAAAAAGAAACAAAAACAGACGTGATTTAGTCTATAGAGTGTTTTCACCGACACGTCATCAATCGGCCATATTAGCGGCACTGAACGTAAACAGTGCCACGAACCGAATGAAACTTGCATATTTTCCTGATTATTGCTGCTGAAAATGGTCAATTATTGTCATGTTTTGGGCTGTACTAATCGGTCGGACCGGGAAAAACATTTGGAGTACTATAGACTGCCAAGCGATGACATTGAAGAACCATTTTTGGTTCCACAAAGAACCATTCAGTTAAAGGTTCTTGAAAGAACCATTTCTTGCTTACCTTTTTATAATCTGAAGAACCTTATTTGCCACAAAGAACCTTTTGTGAAACAGAAAAGTTCTTCAGATATTAAAGTTTTTTTATGGAACCATTTAGACAAAAAAGGTTCTTCTATGGCATCACGAAGCACCTTTATTTTTAAGAGTGTAGGTGAAACATTAGGCTAATATCTTAATACTGTACGTATCTTTACCACCTGTGAACTTTAGTTTGTCAATATTTTGCACATTTTCCTGCTTACTAAGTCCTTTTCTATATGATTTAGCAGCTTCCACGTGTTTTTTCCATGGTTTAGACAGCATAAATTAACAGAACAACACATTCAGTAGTGCTTTAACCAAGCAATCCATGTCGTTTACATCCGAGTATCTCTAATATAGCCACGTATCCTGTTAACTGACCAAACCATGACGTAAGTGCAAACCCTCTATTAGAATTCCCCTAAAATTCACAATTAGAGGGCAAAAATTCCCCTATATGACTTTGTCTTTGTCACACAAAGTGTACATTTTTTTCTGTCCTATACAATTGCAAATGTTGATATTGATTTTATTAAACAGTCCAATAAACAAAAAGTATTTTATAATATTAACTGACTTGCATTTTAGACATCAGTTCCTGTTTTTGCTCTGTTTCATCCATCTAAATAGTTTCAAACAAACCCACAGCAGAACTGTTTTGCCTCTTTGAGCAACAAACAATGGTGTTTCATTGCTGAATCAATCAGCCGTTTGAACGAATCGGTTGAATGAATGGCTCAATGACTCACTCATTCAGTAATTTGCCACCACCTACTGGTGATTTTAGGTTTATATTTAAAGTATATTTCTCTTTTTCTCCCCCAAATCATTTCAAATATCAGTATTGAACAATCAGTAAATATCAGTACTTTTTAAACATCAAAACATTATGCAATTGTTAAATGCATTCATGTCTTGCATTAAACCGTCTATGTAAATGCCACTTCAGATGCAGATTATGTGCCACCTCTGTATTGCAAACAAATTTTGTTGATGTCGATTTCATTTGATTAGTAACAATCCTATAGTGTCTTACTATTTAAATTTATTGATTAAATGTAAAAATTGGACACAAAAGATGGTGCATACATTTAATTAGGTTAGAAAAAAATTGCCTTCCAAAGGTAATAAGGCTTATAAAAGGTAAAACTCAATTTAAACTTATTGGAAAAGTTACTTTCTGTTACTCCTGCAAACTAATCACTGCACAGTATATAAAGAATATCAAAAGCTTTGGGAATCAGCTGTCCACGGCAGTCCTAAACCTGCCAAAGTACCAGCACAATGGCACACTCAGCAAAATATACCATCTAATTATGGTTATCAACAAAATTCCAAAAAAATACTGAGACATCATGTTTTGTCATTACTGCACAACTCTGCATCAAGGGAAATGGAAGAACAAACTGGTATGACATAATTTCAAACAAAGTCAGGCCAAAAAGAAACCCATTTCAGTAGTACGAAACAGCTCACCAAAAACACTTTCTGCAAGTTGCCTTCGTACTACTAATGCACACTTCAAAATCTCACCTAGAAATAGTACAGTATGTCATCCAGTTCATTTTACCTGTGGTTACATAAATGCTGTGAATTTGGACATACTGCTCTTTTCACATACTGTATTTCGCCTGCTATATAGTCTTTATATAGTGAGAAACAACATCAAAAGAGTCACTGGGATGAATCAAAACCACTGCTATAGCTGTTTAGGCTTTTCTAGGATGTGTTATAGTTTGGTAATCGAGCATGAACACACTATTAATCATGTCACTCCAGAATCCTAGAGTGAATCGATTCTTCTTGGAATCAAAGATTCGATTCTTTTGTCTTTTTTTTTCCCTTTTTTTTTTTAAGGGTCGACTCCCACCCGGGGAGAAGAGAACAGACGAGCTTGTACTTTTGAGGACAGAGACATATGTGCAAGGGCAAGAACATCCATCTACTCCCAGCGTATTTGGAGAACCGAGAGATAAATATATCTGTGCGAGAACCCTTTTCAGTTTGTGTATGTAAATCAAGGTGAATTCTTTCAGTGTCCCATGCTAATGTAGAGACTAAGTCGGCCATCGCATTTGTAATGGAGGATGACAGGTTATTTGTACTGGTGTATCAGCCGCTGATTATTACTTTTCAATGCGATGAGATAGAGCCATTGAACCGTCAACGTGTTTGTGCGTATGGGGCTCTGTCTAGCATGCTCATTTACCTTCCGTGTTTAACATATTCGGCGAATATTGATGAATATGCACAGAATATAAATTACAAGCAGATAAATATATTTTTAAAATGAGAGAAAATCGGTGTGCTTCAGCAGGTCCATCCTTCATTGTGTGGTTTTGTTATGTCAGGCAGTGAAAATAGATTTTCATGCATAATTCATAATTAACACACTCTATTATTTTGTAGTTATGTATATGCATTTATCAATGCACTGTGGGATTACTGTTATGAGTCATGTTTAAGCATTTATTATATGCTAGGGATTTCAGAAACACGTATTAATGCTCTAATACCCACCATAAATTTCCTGCGTCATGAGACGTAGCATTGCACAATTATACTGAGATTGTGACGGTTGACCTTCATGTGACAAGGTGACCTTCAGCTCACAATTTTCAGCTCAAAAGCAGCACTAAGTGTTTTTCTAATTGCTCATTATTTTTGCAGACACATTACTGATTTGGTTTTAGCGGTGCACAAATTAGCACCTATATGCCAAACGTGAAAACCAAAGGTTTCAGGCTTATCTCTCAGTTCACTAGCGTTTCTAGAAAAAAATGTGTTTGTTTTTTTGTTTGTTTTTTTGTGGCATGGCATCATCTTTCTTGTTCCTCTCTTCTTCTTCTTCTTCTTCTGTGAATGCGTCGTGAGGGGTTTACAGAACCTGGCCGAGTTTGTTTTTGCACCTCAGCAAGATTCCTGCTAAACTGAGCCAAGATATGCCACATCTGGTGCTTAAATAAAATTGAAATTCACGCTCTCTATCTTTACTAGAGACGCATGCAAGACTGTTATAAAACACTGTCTGCAGTAAACTTAAATGGCTTTTGAGTTACACTCTTTAAAATAAAGGTTCTTTATTGGTATCAGTGGTTCCATGAAGAACCTTTAACATCCATGGAAACCATTGCTCAAAAGGTTCTTCATAGTGGAGGTTCTTTAGGTTATTAAAATGTTCTTTACTCTAAGAAAATAATGGCTGTTTTAATAAATATTAAGTGTAAGTTCTTTTTTGAACCTAAAATGGTGGTTCTATGGAATTACACTGAAAACCCCCCTTTTGGAACCTTTATTTTTAAGAGTGTAAAATCAGAATCTAAAATAACAAGAAAAATTACTAGTGGTATATGTAGTAGTTCAATGAGTTAATACTTTAAGGTTGGTATTGGTGTACGATTAAATGCAGTAATAAAGAAAAATGAGCTGTCAAATAAAACACTGTTTTGTGTGGAAATTAGGCCTATGTTGTGACAACAGGAACATTTTAAAACTGAGAATGATTTTCATGACACACATTTTTCTGACAGAACTCCTGAGGAGGCAAAACCGTAAAATATGAGTATATCTGTAGCATTTCTCAGCACCAACTAGTCACGTAAGCTCCCATGATGCTTTTTTTTCTCTATCCATTGTTTCTATAGCCAGTGCTGCAGAAAAGCTTTGATGACGGAGGTTTTTGTGCAGTTTTTCTATACTTTTATCCTGACTAAACATCTTTCTCCTCATTTTTCACAGCATACACAATGTTTTGATGGTGTAGAAGTGAACTAGGTTAAGGACTAATTATGAAATCTCTAAAAAATGAACAAGAATTTTTGGATCATGGTTTTTAAATACCACCTTCAAAACTGTCTTAAATTAGATTTTTATTTATTTATTTATTTTTTGTAAGCCTACCTTTTTCTTCAATGCGGAAATCTGTGGGTGAGACTTTGTGTTCATTATCTGCTATAGAGAAATAACGAGAAGAATAACAACATGTAGTAAACTGTAAAACTATTTGCACTTCACACCAATGCGTCCACAATTAAGATAATACATTAAAAATAATATGGTAAAACACCAATTTGCAATATCTAGCAGCAAAATGAGCTGGTTGTACATCTAAAAATAGCTGGATGTGGATTAGACCGGAAGCCACACCCATAAAATGACCACACCCACTCTCGAAAACATAATATAATAAAATCATTATTTAATTAAGTTATAATTTCATTGGTGTTTAAACAAGTAGACAATGAAATCACACTGGCAAACATTTCATTAATTCTTTTGTTTCATAATCGATTTTCTGCTTAATATTATTTAGGCTATTAAAATTGCGTGTTCTAACAGGTTCTGAATCAGTTTGATTCGTTTAAACAAATCATTTAGTCTGATTTTCAGAACTGGGTCAACCATTTGATTCAAAAGAATGACTCATTTACGAATCGAACATCGATACTTTTCACATAAACACCACAGGAGAGTTAGGCTAGTGCAGGATTTTCATCAAATACGTTTTTAAATTTTAACCTGTTCCTCACACAAAGCTATCATAAGGCTTTTGAATACTTAAATTGTATCCTGCAAGCTTAAATGTAGGCTATATAATAATTGAAAATATAATATTATAACTTTTTTATATAATTATTTTTATTGTATTATCATAGTAGCCCTGCTAAAAAAAAAAAACAGCTAAAACCAGCCTAGGCTGGTTGGCTGGTCTTAGCTGGTTTAAGCTGGAAATAGCTGGTCTCCCAGCCTGACCAGCTAAGACCAGCCTGGCCAGGCTGCGAAAGTGGCCAAAACCCCTCTAAAACCAGCCTGCTGACCAGCTAAAACCAGCCAACCAGCCTAGGCTGGTTTAGATGTTTTTTCAGCAGGGAGGTGTTGTTTAAGTACACAATAAAAAAAAACACACTGGCAAAAATACATTTTATTAATTGTTTTGTGTTTCATAATCGATTTTCTGATGAATAGGCTATTCTTTAATAGGCTGTTAAAATAGCGGGTTCTAACAGGTTCAGTTCGATTCATTTGAACAAATCATTTAGTCCTATTTTTTAGAACCGGGTCAACCATTTGATTCAAAAGAATGACTCGTTCACGAATCGAGCGTCGCTAATTTTGTTTAAAAAAATTCGAATTCTAACAGGTTCTGAATCACTTCGATTCGTTTGAACAAATCATCTTAGTCATAATTTTTGAACCGGGTCAACCGTTTGATTCAAAAGAATGACAAATCAAACAACGCTACTTTTCACATAAAGGTCACAGGAGAGCTAGGCTAGTGCAGGATTTTCGGCAGATAACTTTTTCAATTTTAACCTGTTCCTCACACAAAGCTATCATAAGGCTTTTGAAGACTAAAATTAATCCTGCCAAATGTAGACTATATAGTAATTGAAAATATAATATTATATTTTTATTATATAATAATTTTTATCATAGTAGGTGTTGTTTTAAACAAGTACACAATGAAATGACACTGGCAAACATACATTTCATTATTAAGTTGGCTTGAGAAAGCCAACTTACTGATATTCTATTTTCTTCCTAGCCAATCTCCTCCTAGAGCTTTAACTCTACAAACTCCAAACTCAGCCCAGATCTTCAGTCTGGTCTGACTCGAGTTGCTATATCTTTTCTAACTGATCGGACTTACGGTTTTCCTAAAAATGCTGATTAAAACTGGGAAAAATCCCATAGACTTACATTGACGGAATGTTCAAATGAGCCAACACTTTTCAAACTCCAACTGTCAAAACTCACAGAATCCTTTGAGACTCAATCAAACTGCCCTTCTATGTACTATATTTCTAATCCAATCAAAATCATTCAAACTCATCTATCTATCTGTCCGTCCGTCCGTCCAAATCATGCTAACGACTTGCTAGTCATGCTAAAATCATGCTAGCGACTTGCTAGTCATGTTAAAATAATGCTAGCGACTTGCTAGTCATGCTAAAATAATGCTAGCGACTTCCTAGTCATGCTAAAATCATGTTAACGACTTGCTAGTCATGCTAGAATCATGCAAGCAACATGCTAGAAACATGCTAAAATCATGCTAGCGACTTGCTATTCATGTTAAAATCATGCTAGCGACTTGCTAGTCATGCTAAAATAATGCTAGCGACTTGCTAGTCATGCTAAAACCATGTTAACGACTTGCTAGTCATGCTAAAATCATGTTCACGACTTGCTAGTCATTCTAAAATCATGCAAGCAACATGCTAGAAACATACTAGTAAACACCCTGGGTACCCTAGTAACCACATAGCAACACCTTAGCAACCACCCCGGGTACCCTAGCAACCGCATAGCAACCACCCCGGGTACCCTAGCAACCACATAGCAACACCTTAGCAACCACCCCGGGTACCTTAGCAACCACATAGCAACACCTTAGCAACCACCCCAGGTACCCTAGCAACCGCATAGCAACACCCTAGCAACCACCCCAAGTACCCTAGCAACCGCATAGCAACACCCTAGCAACTACCCCAGGTACCCTAACAACCGCATAGCAACACCCTAGCAACCACCCTGGGTACCTTAGCAACCGCATAGTAACACCTTAGCAACCACATAGCAACACCCTAGCAACCGCATAGCAACACCTTAGAGCACCCTACCAACCACATAGAAATATCTATCTATCTATCTATCTATCTATCCATCTATCTATCCATCCATCTATCCATCATCTATCTATCATCTATCTATCTATCCGACTGAAAACCATCAAACTTAAATCTTTTCAAACTTTTTCTATCTTTAAACTTTAAAAACTAATCAAACTGCTTAAAGCTTTCAAAACTTCTTTTAACTTTAAGGCAAAGCTTTCTCAAGCCAACTTAAAGTTTGTCTTGACAAACTTTTTTATCTAGTTTGTTTTGTGTTTCATAATCGATTCTCTGAGGAATTTTCTTTATAGGCTGTTAAAATTGTGAATTCTAACATGTTCTGAATCAGTTCGATTCTTTTGAACAAATCGTTTAGTCCTAATTTTTTGAACCGGGTCAACCGTTTGATTCAAATGAATGACTCGTTCAGAATCGAACGTCGCTACTTTTCACAGGAACGCCACAGGAGAGCAAGTGCAGGATTTACAGCGAATACTTACACAAATAAATTTGATCCTGCAAGCTAAATTTAGGCTATATAATTTAAAATATAATATTATAACTTTTTTATATGACTATTTTTATTGTATTATCATAGTAGGTGTTGTTTAAACAAGTACACAATGAAATCACACTGGCAAACATACATTTCATAATCGATTCTCTGCGGAATTTTCTTTAAAAGGCTGTTACAATTGCGTGTTCTAACAGGTTCTGAATCAGTTCGATTCGTTTGAACAAATCATTTAGTCCGATTTTTTTTAACCGGGTCAACCGTTTGATTCAAATTAATGACTCATTCACGAATCGAACGTGCTACTTTCTCACAGGAACGCCACAGGAGAGCAAGTGCAGGATTTACAGCGAATGGGCTTCCGAAGACTTGGAATATAGTGCTTGAGTCATAAGGACTGCTTGATAGCTCCTCACGTTCATTAGGTCAAAATATAGAAAATCACACAGATTCAGAACAGCATCAGAGTGAGTATAAATAATGTTATATACATATCCATTTTAAGTGAACTATTCCTTTAAGGTAACATGTTTATCCAGAAAGTGACTTCACTGAGGTAAAATTCTGTGACAACTAGCCCCGGTGTTCTCTACATAACTTCTCTGCAGTTATTTCTTCCTCTTATGTTTTGAGGAACTCACTATGGCTATTCACTTTCACATATGTCCTCAGTTTCTCTCTCTCTCTCTTCAGCGTTCTCTCCCTCATTGTTAAATCTCAGCAGTATACGCTGAAAGTGACAGATCAGTGAGCGCGTTGCGCAGAGAATTTAAAGAAAACGTCACAACCGAGTCAGAGCGAGGAGAGAGAGAGTGAGTAGTGAGAGGGAAGGGAGGGAGTCTGTGCGAGAGGGACAGAGAACGAGGGAGGATATATTGATACAAAACGACGGTGGTTTCTCCTCAGTGTGTGTGAGAGAGACCATGAGTGAAGACAAGATGGAGTGCTGGAACAGATGAAGACTGTCATTGGGTGAGTGAGTGTGCGTATACATCTGTCTGAGTGCCTTTGTATTTTTGCCCACTTGATAATGCAGGTTTGTGTATCAGCTTGACCACCTGTTAGTGTGTGTGCGAGTGTGTCTTGTGTCCACATGCATGCATGATGCCTGCAGGTGTATTACCTCGTTTCTGTGTATGTTTATAAGTCGGTTTTAATGGTTGTGTGCTGGTAGCTGTGTTTATTTGCACTTCTGCTTAACTCTGCATGTGATGCATCTCTGTTTGCGCTTGCCAACATGTGTATGTTATTCAGCATGACAGCCTTTGTGTGCATGTGACAGTGTTTTTGCATCTTGGTAGTCTCAGAGTGCATGAACGTGTTGCAAATAGGGTCTTGCCACACATTAAATATTATTGTTGATTGTGATGTTATGCAACGTTTAATTTTTTAGTTAAATAATCCTAGAGGTGAAGTGCTGTGAAATCGTGCAGCTTGTTTTGACTTATAATAACATTCGTTAATGTGGCAATTTTAGCAATTAAACAAAACCAAAAGGCAAAAAGTAACTTTGTTTTGATTCATAACTGTTCCATTTTTTTTCTCGCTTATTCTATTTTTGGCTCTAGTTCACGAGACAAGAATCTTACGAACTACAGGCAAAGATGTGAAAAACAGAGGTTGAAAGAGAATGTGTGAGAGAGAGATACGCACAGAAGAGGACGCATATGAAACAGACACTATATCTCTTTCCTTAGGGAGGTAGTGTAATCAAAACAGCCGCATTACTGGTAATGAAAGATATTATCAGCAGAAAGTCTGTCACACATCTTTATCTGTCTGGATCAGGGGCCGAGGGGCATTCTTCTGTTTCACTTGTCACATCAAACGTTTTGCTGAGGAAGAAAATTGGCACCACAAAATTGGTTGAAATTGTGGAAGACAAGATTTTAAAGGAATACTTTACCAAAATTTTTTCAAAAAACGACTCACTCTCACGTCTTTCCAAGCTTTGTTTTTGTGGAACATAAAAGAAGATATTTAGCAGAGTGTCCAAGCTGCTTTTTTCTGTAGTGAAAGTATAGGGAAATTATCAATTTTGGGTCAATTACAAATTTTTTGTTTATTTATTTATTTTTAAAGGAAAAGTGGATTTAACCTGTTTTGGGTCATTTGAATTGTTTAGTTTTTTTTTTTTTTTTTTCAATTTATTTTAAGGAAAGAGGGTAATTAACTGTATTTGGGTCAGTATTGTTTTGTTTTTATTTAATGTGAATATTTTTACATTTA
>NC_133375.1:33049588-33115537 GCF_049309525.1 Garra rufa | reverse complement strand
ACTCATTTCACCTTAAAAATAGCTTGTTGTCACTTATTAGTTGAGCAGTTATTACTTAACATTATTATTAATTATGATACTTTAACCGCTGACCTGTTTAAATCTGTATTTTATTTAGTGCTCTTGTGCATGGTGTTATGACCCTGAGCGAGTGGCTGTTTTTGAACAAATCTTTTGACTGAATGATTCGGTGATTCACTCATTAAAGCCCCAGTATACTTCAAGGCGATATATATATATATATATATATATATATATATATATATATATATATATATATATATATCTATATATATATATATATATATCATCTACGATAATATCCTAGTTGTTGTTTAAACGATACGTGGTTTGAAATTATCACAAAAAAGAAACAAAAACAGACGTGATTTAGTCTATAGAGTGTTTTCACCGACACGTCATCAATCGGCCATATTAGCGGCACTGAACGTAAACAGTGCCACGAACCGAATGAAACTTGCATATTTTCCTGATTATTGCTGCTGAAAATGGTCAATTATTGTCATGTTTTGGGCTTTACTAATCGGTCGGACCGGGAAAAACATTTGGAGTACTATAGACTGCCAAGCGATGACATAGAAGAACCATTTTTGGTTCCACAAAGAACCATTCAGTTAAAGGTTCTTGAAAGAACCATTTCTTGCTTACCTTTTTATAATCTGCAGAACCTTATTTGCCACAAAGAACCTTTTGTGAAACAGAAAAGTTCTTCAGATATTAAAGTTTTTTTTATGGAACCATTTAGACAAAAAAGGTTCTTCTATGGCATCACGAAGCACCTTTATTTTTAAGAGTGTAGGTGAAACATTAGGCTAATATCTTAATACTGTACGTATCTTTACCACCTGTGAACTTTAGTTTGTCAAAATTTTGCACATTTTCCTGCTTACTAAGTCCTTTTCTATATGATTTAGCAGCTTCCACGTGTTTTTTCCATGGTTTAGACAGCATAAATTAACAGAACAACACATTCAGTAGTGCTTTAACCAAGCAATCCATGTCGTTTACATCCGAGTATCTCTAATATAGCCACGTATCCTGTTAACTGACCAAACCATGACGTGAGTGCAAACCCTCTATTAGAATTGTCCTAAAATTCACAATTAGAGGGCAAAAATTCCCCTGTATGACATTGTCTTTGTCACACAAAGTGTACATTTTTTTCTGTCCTATACAATTGCAAATGTGATATTGATTTTATTAAAC
Organism: Garra rufa; assembly: GCF_049309525.1. Lineage (NCBI taxonomy): Eukaryota > Metazoa > Chordata > Actinopteri > Cypriniformes > Cyprinidae > Garra > Garra rufa. Next base: position 33,114,310 of record NC_133375.1, on the reverse strand, counting down.
AGTCCAATAAACAAAAAGTATTTTATAATATTAACTGACTTGCATTTTAGACATCAGTTCCTGTTTTTGCTCTGTTTCATCCATCTAAATAGTTTCAAACAAACCCACAGCAGAACTGTTTTGCCTCTTTGAGCAACAAACAATGGTGTTTCATTGCTGAATCAATCAGCCGTTTGAACGAATCGGTTGAATGAATGGCTCAATGACTCACTCATTCAGTAATTTGCCACCACCTACTGGTGATTTTAGGTTTATATTTAAAGTATATTTCTCTTTTTCTCCCCCAAATCATTTCAAATATCAGTATTGAACAATCAGTAAATATCAGTACTTTATGTTTCAAAACATTATGCAATTGTTAAATGCATTCATGTCTTGCATTAAACCGTCTATGTAAATGCCACTTCAGATGCAGATTATGTGCCACCTCTGTATTGCAAACAAATTTTGTTGATGTCGATTTCATTTGATTAGTAACAATCCTATAGTGTCTTACTATTTAAATTTATTGATTAAATGTAAAAATTGGACACAAAAGATGGTGCATACATTTAATTAGGTTAGAAAAAAATTGCCTTCCAAAGGTAATAAGGCTTATAAAAGGTAAAACTCAATTTAAACTTATTGGAAAAGTTACTTTCTGTTACTCCTGCAAACTAATCACTGCACAGTATATAAAGAATATCAAAAGCTTTGGGAATCAGCTGTCCACGGCAGTCCTAAACCTGCCAAAGTACCAGCACAGTGGCACACTCAGCAAAATATACCATCTAATTATGGTTATCAACAAAATTCCAAAAAAATACCGAGACATCATGTTTTGTCATTACTGCACAACTCTGCATCAAGGGAAATGGAAGAACAAACTGGTATGACATAATTTCAAACAAAGTCAGGCCAAAAAGAAACCCATTTCAGTAGTACGAAACAGCTCACCAAAAACACTTTCTGCAAGTTGCCTTCGTACTACTAATGCACACTTCAAAATCTCACCTAGAAATAGTACAGTATGTCATCCAGTTCATTTTACCTGTGGTTACATAAATGCTGTGAATTTGGACATACTGCTCTTTTCACATACTGTATTTCGCCTGCTATATAGTCTTTATATAGTGAGAAACAACATCAAAAGAGTCACTGGGATGAATCAAAACCACTGCTATAGCTGTTTAGGCTTTTCTAGGATGTGTTATAGTTTGGTAATCGAGCATGAACACACTATTAATCATGTCACTCCAGAATCCTAGAGTGAATCGATTCTTCTTGGAATCAAAGATTCGATTCTTTTGTCTTTTTTTTCCCCTTTTTTTTTTTTAAGGGTCGACTCCCACCCGGGCTCCCTGAGAAGAGAACAGACGAGCTTGTACTTTTGAGGACAGAGACATATGTGCAAGGGCAAGAACATCCATCTACTCCCAGCGTATTTGGAGAACCGAGAGATAAATATATCTGTGCGAGAACCCTTTTCAGTTTGTGTATGTAAATCAAGGTGAATTCTTTCAGTGTCCCATGCTAATGTAGAGACTAAGTCGGCCATCGCATTTGTAATGGAGGATGACAGGTTATTTGTACTGGTGTATCAGCCGCTGATTATTACTTTTCAATGCGATGAGATAGAGCCATTGAACCGTCAACGTGTTTGTGCGTATGGGGCTCTGTCTAGCATGCTCATTTACCTTCCGTGTTTAACATATTCGGCGAATATTGATGAATATGCACAGAATATAAATTACAAGCAGATAAATATATTTTTAAAATGAGAGAAAATCGGTGTGCTTCAGCAGGTCCATCCTTCATTGTGTGGTTTTGTTATGTCAGGCAGTGAAAATAGATTTTCATGCATAATTCATAATTAACACACTCTATTATTTTGTAGTTATGTATATGCATTTATCAATGCACTGTGGGATTACTGTTATGAGTCATGTTTAAGCATTTATTATATGCTAGGGATTTCAGAAACACGTATTAATGCTCTAATACCCACCATAAATTTCCTGCGTCATGAGACGTAGCATTGCACAATTATACTGAGATTGTGACGGTTGACCTTCATGTGACAAGGTGACCTTCAGCTCACAATTTTCAGCTCAAAAGCAGCACTAAGTGTTTTTCTAATTGCTCATTATTTTTGCAGACACATTACTGATTTGGTTTTAGCGGTGCACAAATTAGCACCTATATGCCAAACGTGAAAACCAAAGGTTTCAGGCTTATCTCTCAGTTCACTAGCGTTTCTAGAAAAAAATGTGTTTGTTTTTTTGTTTGTTTTTTTTGTGGCATGGCATCATCTTTCTTGTTCCTCTCTTCTTCTTCTTCTTCTTCTTCTGTGAATGCGTCGTGAGGGGTTTACAGAACCTGGCCGAGTTTGTTTTTGCACCTCAGCAAGATTCCTGCTAAACTGAGCCAAGATATGCCACATCTGGTGCTTAAATAAAATTGAAATTCACGCTCTCTATCTTTACTAGAGACGCATGCAAGACTGTTATAAAACACTGTCTGCAGCAAACTTAAATGGCTTTTGAGTTACACTCTTTAAAATAAAGGTTCTTTATTGGTATCAGTGGTTCCATGAAGAACCTTTAACATCCATGGAAACCATTGCTCAAAAGGTTCTTCATAGTGGAGGTTCTTTAGGTTATTAAAATGTTCTTTACTCTAAGAAAATAATGGCTGTTTTAATAAATATTAAGTGTAAGTTCTTTTTTGAACCTAAAATGGTGGTTCTATGGAATTACACTGAAAACCCCCCTTTTGGAACCTTTATTTTTAAGAGTGTAAAATCAGAATCTAAAATAACAAGAAAAAGTACTAGTGGTATATGTAGTAGTTCAATGAGTTAATACTTTAAGGTTGGTATTGGTGTACGATTAAATGCAGTAATAAAGAAAAATGAGCTGTCAAATAAAACACTGTTTTGTGTGGAAATTAGGCCTATGTTGTGACAACAGGAACATTTTAAAACTGAGAATGATTTTCATGACACACATTTTTCTGACAGAACTCCTGAGGAGGCAAAACCGTAAAATATGAGTATATCTGTAGCATTTCTCAGCACCAACTAGTCACGTAAGCTCCCATGATGCTTTTTTTCCCTATCCATTGTTTCTATAGCCAGTGCTGCAGAAAAGCTTTGATGACGGAGGTTTTTGTGCAGTTTTTCTATACTTTTATCCTGACTAAACATCTTTCTCCTCATTTTTCACAGCATACGCAATGTTTTGATGGTGTAGAAGTGAACTAGGTTAAGGAGTAATTATGAAATCTCTAAAAAATGAACAAGAATTTTTGGATCATGGTTTTTAAATACCACCTTCAAAACTGTCTTAAATTAGATTTTTAATTATTTATTTATTTTTTGTAACCCTACCTTTTTCTTCAATGCGGAAATCTGTGGGTGAGACTTCGTGTTCATTATCTGCTATAGAGAAATAACGAGAAGAATAACATGTAGTAAACTGTAAAACTATTTGCACTTCAAACCAATGCGTCCACAATTAAGATAATACATTAAAAAATAATATGGTAAAACACCAATTTGCAATATCTAGCAACAAAATGAGCTGGTTGTACATCTAAAAATAGCTGGATGTGGATTAGACCGGAAGCCACACCCATAAAATGACCACACCCACTCTCGAAAACATAATATAATTAAATCATTATTTAATTAAGTTATAATTTCATTGGTGTTTAAACAAGTAGACAATGAAATCACACTGGCAAACATTTCATTAATTCTTTTGTTTCATAATCGATTTTCTGCTTAATATTATTTAGGCTATTAAAATTGCATGTTCTAACAGGTTCTGAATCAGTTTGATTCGTTTAAACAAATCATTTAGTCTGATTTTCAGAACTGGGTCAACCATTTGATTCAAAAGAATGACTCATTTACAAATCGAACATCGATACTTTTCACATAAACACCACAGGAGAGTTAGGCTAGTGCAGGATTTTCGTCAAATACGTTTTTAAATTTTAACCTGTTCCTCACACAAAGCTATCATAAGGCTTTTGAATACTTAAATTGTATCCTGCAAGCTTAAATGTAGGCTATATAATAATTGAAAATATAATATTATAACTTTTTTATATAATTATTTTTATTGTATTATCATAGTAGCCCTGCTAAAAAAAAAAACAGCTAAGACCAGCCTGGCCAGGCTGGGAAAGTGGCCAAAACCCCTCTAAAACCAGCCTGCTGACCAGCTAAAACCAGCCAACCAGCCTATGCTGGTTTAGATGTTTTTTCAGCAGGGAGGTGTTGTTTAAGTACACAATAAAAAAAAAACACACTGGCAAAAATACATTTTGTTTACATACATACAATTACATACAATTGTTTTGTGTTTCATAATCGATTTTCTGATGAATAGGCTATTCTTTAATAGGCTGTTAAAATAGCGGGTTCTAACAGGTTCAGTTCGATTCATTTGAACAAATCATTTAGTCCTATTTTTTAGAACCGGGTCAACCATTTGATTCAAAAGAATGACTCGTTCACGAATCGAGCGTCGCTAATTTTGTTTAAAAAAATTCGAATTCTAACAGGTTCTGAATCACTTCGATTCGTTTGAACAAATCATCTTAGTCATAATTTTTGAACCGGGTCAACCGTTTGATTCAAAAGAATGACAAATCAAACAACGCTACTTTTCACATAAAGGTCACAGGAGAGCTAGGCTAGTGCAGGATTTTCGGCAGATAACTTTTTCAATTTTAACCTGTTCCTCACACAAAGCTATCATAAGGCTTTTGAAGACTAAAATTAATCCTGCCAAATGTAGGCTATATAATAATTGAAAATATAATATTATATTTTTATTATATAATAATTTTTATCATAGTAGGTGTTGTTTAAACAAGTACACAATGAAATGACACTGGCAAACATACATTTCATTATTTGTTTTGTGTTTCATAATCGATTCTCTGAGGAATTTTCTTTATAGGCTGTTAAAATTGTGAATTCTAACATGTTCTGAATCAGTTCGATTCTTTTGAACAAATCATTTAGTCCTAATTTTTTGAACCGGGTCAACCGTTTGATTCAAATTAATGACTCGTTCAGAATCGAACGTCGCTACTTTTCACAGGAACGCCACAGGAGAGCAAGTGCAGGATTTACAGCGAATACTTACACAAATAAATTTGATCCTGCAAGCTAAATTTAGGCTATATAATTTAAAATATAATATTATAACTTTTTTATATGACTATTTTTATTGTATTATCATAGTAGGTGTTGTTTAAACAAGTACACAATGAAATCACACTGGCAAACATACATTTCATAATCGATTCTCTGCGGAATTTTCTTTAAAAGGCTGTTACAATTGCGTGTTCTAACAGGTTCTGAATCAGTTCGATTCGTTTGAACAAATCATTTAGTCCGATTTTTTTTAACCGGGTCAACCGTTTGATTCAAATTAATGACTCATTCACGAATCGAACGTGCTACTTTCTCACAGGAACGCCACAGGAGAGCAAGTGCAGGATTTACAGCGAATGGGCTTCCGAAGACTTGGAATATAGTGCTTGAGTCATAAGGACTGCTTGACAGCTCCTCACGTTCATTAGGTCAAAATATAGAAAATCACACAGATTCAGAACAGCATCAGAGTGAGTATAAATAATGTTATATACATATCCATTTTAAGTGAACTATTCCTTTAAGGTAACATGTTTATCCAGAAAGTGACTTCACTGAGGTAAAATTCTGTGACAACTAGCCCCGGTGTTCTCTACATAACTTCTCTGCAGTTATTTCTTCCTCTTATGTTTTGAGGAACTCACTATGGCTATTCACTTTCACATATGTCCTCAGTTTCTCTCTCTCTCTCTTCAGCGTTCTCTCCCTCATTGTTAAATCTCAGCAGTATACGCTGAAAGTGACAGATCAGTGAGCGCGTTGCGCAGAGAATTTAAAGAAAACGTCACAACCGAGTCAGAGCGAGGAGAGAGAGAGTGAGTAGTGAGAGGGAAGGGAGGGAGTCTGTGCGAGAGGGACAGAGAACGAGGGAGGATATATTGATACAAAACGACGGTGGTTTCTCCTCAGTGTGTGTGAGAGAGACCATGAGTGAAGACAAGATGGAGTGCTGGAACAGATGAAGACTGTCATTGGGTGAGTGAGTGTGCGTATACATCTGTCTGAGTGCCTTTGTATTTTTGCCCACTTGATAATGCAGGTTTGTGTATCAGCTTGACCACCTGTTAGTGTGTGTGCGAGTGTGTCTTGTGTCCACATGCATGCATGATGCCTGCAGGTGTATTACCTCGTTTCTGTGTATGTTTATAAGTCGGTTTTAATGGTTGTGTGCTGGTAGCTGTGTTTATTTGCACTTCTGCTTAACTCTGCATGTGATGCATCTCTGTTTGCGCTTGCCAACATGTGTATGTTATTCAGCATGACAGCCTTTGTGTGCATGTGACAGTGTTTTTGCATCTTGGTAGTCTCAGAGTGCATGAACGTGTTGCAAATAGAGTCTTGCCACACATTAAATATTATTGTTGATTGTGATGTTATGCAACGTTTAATTTTTTAGTTAAATAATCCTAGAGGTGAAGTGCTGTGAAATCGTGCAGCTTGTTTTGACTTATAATAACATTCGTTAATGTGGCAATTTTAGCAATTAAACAAAACCAAAAGGCAAAAGTAACTTTGTTTTGATTCATAACTGTTCCATTTTTTTTCTCGCTTATTCTATTTTTGGCTCTAGTTCACGAGACAAGAATCTTACGAACTACAGGCAAAGATGTGAAAAACAGAGGTTGAAAGAGAATGTGTGAGAGAGAGATACGCACAGAAGAGGACGCATATGAAACAGACACTATATCTCTGTCCTTAGGGAGGTAGCGTAATCAAAACAGCCGCATTACTGGTAATGAAAGATATTATCAGCAGAAAGTCTGTCACACATCTTTATCTGTCTGGATCAGGGGCCGAGGGGCATTCTTCTGTTTCACTTGTCACATCAAACGTTTTGCTGAGGAAGAAAATTGGCACCACAAAATTGGTTGAAATTGTGGAAGACAAGATTTTAAAGGAATACTTTACCAAAAAAATTTCAAAAAACGACTCACTCTCACGTCTTTCCAAGCTTTGTTTTTGTGGAACATAAAAGAAGATATTTAGCAGAGTGTCCAAGCTGCTTTTTTCTGTAGTGAAAGTATAGGGATATTATAAATTTTGGGGTCAATTACCAATTTTTTGTTTATTATTTATTTATTTATTTATTTTTAAAGGAAAAGGGGATTTAACCTGTTTTGGGTCATTTGAATTGTTTAGTTTTTTTTTTTTTTTTTTCAATTTATTTTAAGGAAAGAGGGTAATTAACTGTATTTGGGTCAGTATTGTTTTGTTTTTATTTAATGTGAATATTTTTACATTTATTTTAAGGGAAGAGGGAAATTAACAATGTTTTGATCATTATACATTTTTGAATTATTTTTCTTTAAGGGAAGACGGGATTCAATCATTTTTAGGTCATTTGAATTGTTTAAAGTTTTTTTTTTTTAAGGAAAGGGAAATTAACTGCATTTGGGTAATTTTTCTGTTTGTTTTTACTCAATATATTTTTCCATTTATTTTAAGGGAAGATGAAAATTAACAATGTTTCGATCATTATACATTTTTGAATTTCATTATTGTTTTTAAGGGAGAAGGGGATTTACCCTTTTTGGGTCACTTGAATTGTTTTAAGTTTTTCCTTTTTTTTAAAGGAAGAAGGAAATTAACTGTATTTAGGTCTTTTTTTATTTGTTAGTTTTTACTTTTTTACATTTATTTCACGGAAAGAGGAACATTAACAATGTGTCGATCGTTATACATTTTTAAATTTATTTATTTTTTGAGGGAAAAAGGGATTTAACCATTTTTTGGTCATTTAAATTGCATGGTTTTTAACATTTATTTTAAGGGATGAAAGAAATTAACTCTATTTGGGTAATTTTTTTTTTGTTTTGTTTTTACTTAATATATTTTTTACATTTATTTTAAGGAAAGAGGGAAAATAACAATGTTTTGATCATTATACATTTTTGAATTTTTGAAGGGGATTTAATTTTTTTGGGTCATTTTAATTTTTAACCACATTTGTCTGTTTATATGTAATATAATTTTACAATATATATGTATATATATATATATATATATATATATATATATATATAAGTTGATTGGAATTATTTTGAAAAAAAATACTAATGGTTTAAGAAATATAAACATTTAAAAAAGTAAAAATAATAATAAAATAAAAAATGTCAAATAAACTTAATTCAAGAAAATTAAAAGTAAAAAATCTTAATATTACTTCTAAAGTAAGTTTAAGGATGTTTATGTGTTTTTATAGGACAAATAGACCAAAACAACAACACCACATTAATAAATTGATTTTTGATTGCAGTTTATGGAATGGGAAAGATTTACAGTATGGCCACATGGGTCAATGTCGTCTTAATTTCATTTCAACGCAACGTATATAGTATTTATATTTTATTTGTATCCAGCTTTTTCTTTAATGTGAATGTAAACCTATGAGTGAGACTTCCGGTTCATTAGCCGCTATAGGGAAATAACAAGAAGAATAACAACGAGCAGTAAACAGTAAAACTGTTTGCACTACAAACCAGTGTGTTCTTAATTAAAAAAACACAATAAAATAACAAGGTAAGACACCAATTTGCAATATCAAGCAGCAAAACAAGCTGTTTTGTACAGCTAAAAATAGCTAGATGCGGATGAAACCCAGACCCATAAAATTAAAAAAATGGCTGGACCCACTCTTACAGGAAGGAAAAAGGTGGATAAAGCTGTTTTTCCCCCCTTAAGTTATGTAGTTTTAAAAACTTCTTTCTTTCTCTCTCTCTCCACAGCTCTTTCCAGTGGTCCCGATGAGCGTTTCCAAACCACCTCCGCCCCATTCCCACTTCCCCCCCAGCAACCCGTCCTCCCATCTCCCCCTGCCTCCGTCCTCCTCTTCCTCCCCCTCTCCCTCCACCCCTCCCTCTGCCGCGGGTCCCCCCAGCCCCGCTGTGCCTCCTCCTCCCTCCCCAGGCAAGATCTCCATGCAGGAGCACTTTGCCATCAACGTGTGCCCCGGCCCCATCCTCCCCATCCCACAGATCTCCGACTTCTTCCCTCGTTTCCACGACTTCCCCATCACCCCCCCTCCACCCCGGGAGAAGCAGGTTCTAAAGGACAAAGACAAGGACGGAGACGGGAACGGAGAGAAAGACCGCAAGAGGGAGAGAGAGCAAGAGGAGAACGGAGAGTTTGTCGACTCGGATGACGATGACAGTGAGTTTGTCTCGTGGCTAGTGACTGTTACACACTTGGTTCCCTTTGGGTGGGTTACACATGTGTTTACGCTTGTCTGCTTTTCCGTTGATGCCGATGCATTTTTCACAAATCTACTGACATCCTTCTGGAATGACCTGGGGTTAAGTGCTTTTCTCAAGGACACAATGGTAATAGAACTTAAATGAGTCCTTGTGGGCTTCGAACCTACAACCTTTATTTCAAATCCAAATCTTTAACCACATCGGCCCAATCTTCTTCCTTCTTCACACACACTTCTCTATTACATAACTCCTCACTTACATGAATCCATGGATATTTCCTGGATTCCTTTTGTTTGATTGACTGATTTTATTCACCAGTAAGCAGCCAATGAGGCATGAGCACTTCCCATCGGCCTGGACCTGGAGTCTCATACTGTTTGGTATTGATTGCTTTGTGTGGTGTTTGGCGGATTGGTGGGAGTGCGTGTGATAACTGAGGTATGCGATCGGAGTGTTAAATACTTCATTAGTCTCTGTAATGGTGCATAAACACTACAAGCCCTCTGTATGTGCACAGCCCTGATTAGGTCGTTACAGGCAAGACTGATTCCCAGCTAAGTCGTTTGGGTTGTTATTGGCTGCTATTTTTGCTAATGTGCGTGCACGATATTAAGGTATTCCTTTGTTTCTTTCAGCCTACCTGGGAACTCTGGAGTTCAACCTGCTATTTGACCAAGAAAATAACTGCTTGCACTGCACCATCCACAAGGCCAAGGTTGGTTTACACTACTTTTTGGGTTGCTTGGGCTGTTTTAGAATGTAAGCACTTTCCAAGATGTCGTCCAAGATGCTCATGTCTTTCTTTCTTCAGAAAAGAAATTAAGATTTTTGCGGAAAATATTCCAGGATTTTTCTCCATAGTGGACTTTAACATGTTGAAGGTCCAAATTGCAGTTTTGCTGAAAATTACCCATCGTGTCGCTAGATAATTCCCTTATTTATACAAATTATTTTTCCCTTAGTTATACAAATTATATTTAATTTTTTTTATCAGAATGCGAAGTTGTTTTGAACAAAGAGGTAAAATAGGATTGTAACAAAAATGAATTAGAAACTAAGACATAATTAAATGGATAAAATGACGGAAAAAATCAGTTAAATCTGATTCTGTTGCATAGAACTGGATAAAAATAATATATTGATATTGAATATATTTTCTGAATAATTTCATTCTTTTACTTTCAACAAAAGTGTGCTTATTTTATTGGCTTGTATCTTTTTTTAATTCAGTATCATTACTCAAAATTATTGAGTTGAATTATGAAGTCTTGCAAAATGATTATAAATTATTAATTAAAAGTGTTTTTGGTTTCCGTTTCGGCCCAGAATTTTAATTTCAGTGCATCCATAAGTAAAATAATAAAATCTACACATAAAGGAAAAAATTAAAAGGTCTTGCAAAATTATTTTATATTATTTAATAAAATAATAAAGAATTATTAAAGAATTTTTGGTTTCATTTTTGGCCCAAAATTTTAATTTTGGTGCATCTCTAAGTAAAATAATAAATTCAACAAACCTTTAAATGTGACCTTCATTTTACAAAAGTAAAAAAGTTTAAGTCTAGCACTGGAATATAACAGTGCCTGGAGTTGAAGAAACACATCTTTATACGAAGGTTTTATTTCTTTGTGGTTTGACAAAGTACTTTTTAAAATGGAAATATATTCACAAATTGTACAAATCTTTCAATATGCTGGTTATTTTATATACTACAAATATATGGATCCTTTCTAATATTGATGACTCATCCTGCACTCATTTACGAAATGCTGTCCAATAAAATGCCCTCTGTAAACTTCTAACTAGCAAATAGCATCAAGTATCGAAACAAGTATCGAGTTTACAAAACGTAAAATTTACTTGCATGTAATTTGCCAAATTAAAATAGAGTACATTTTATTTAAAAGAGAAGTTCACTTCCAGAATGAAAATTTCCTGAAAATGTACTCTCCCATATGTCATCAAAGATGTTCATGTCTTTCCTTCTTCAGTCAAAAAAAAGGTTTTTGAGAAAAACATTCCAGGATTGTTTTCCATATAGTGGACTTCAGTGGGAGCCTACAGGTTGACAGTCCAAATTTCAGTTTCAGTGCAGCTGCAAAGGGCTCTAACGATCCCAGTTGAGGAATAAGCATTTTATCCAGCAAAACCATCATTCATTTTCTAAGAAACATACAAATTTATGTACTTTTTAACCACAAATGCTCATCTTGCACTAGCTCGACCCCACGCATTACTTAATCACACATGCGTGATGTAGGCGGAAGTACTGGCCCATTTTTTTTCAAAGCAAGCATGCAAAGAAAGTCAAACGCCCTTTACAAAAAAAGATAAAACAACAACGTTGGACGATTTTGAAGTTGGAGGAGAAAATCAGATGCAGTTTTAACCCTACCCTGCCTTTTTGAACCAAAGTACACAGACGAAGAACTAACCATGTGTGATTTTTCCAACGTGATTATGCAATGTACAGCTAGTGCAAGACGATCATTTGTGGTTATAGTATATACTTTAGTTTTTTTTTTTTTTTTGAAAATGACCAATCATTTGACTAGATAATACCTTTCTTCATCGACTGGGATCATGTAGAGCTCTTTGAAGCTACATTAAATCTTCAATTTGGACCTTTATTCCGTTGATCCCCATTGAAGTCCACCATATGGATTCCAGGAAATCCTGGAATGTTTTCCACAAAAAAACTAATTAATTTGCGACTGAAAAAAGAAAGACATAAACATGGATGACATGGGAATAAGTAAATTATCAGTAACTTCTCCTTTAATGGTTTATCGTCAGCATGCAAAAAACAAACTGTTGCAAAGTTAAACAGTCTTAATTGTAATGATGCTGTCGGCGTTCAAGGATTCGTCTCTGGTTCATACAAAGAACCATGTGCCCTAAAGTGTGCATATCACTGTAAGCATATGATCCATCAACCTCTCATCCCAGACATGCTTGTGCATTTTATGTGACATGAGTCTATGTGCTTTTGTGTGTTTGTTTGTGCCCACAGGGACTAAAGGCCATGGACTCCAATGGACTGGCGGATCCATATGTGAAACTCCACCTCCTGCCTGGAGCAAGCAAGGTCACTGCAACCTTCTCACACGCACACAGCATGGTTCAACTCTCGCTGCACTATCAGCACAAGTTGCGACTCCCTGACACGCACACACACGTCTACACATGCGTTGCACAGAACACACAGGCGTGATGTGAGCATGCATCACTGGCAGGGCTGCCCGTGAGCGCTGAAGCCGTTCATGTGGAGAACATGCGGTGGAAACGGGTGGATTCAGCGAGCGCTTCAGCACTGAATTATTCTCCCTTTCATTTTCACCGCATGTAACGAATGCACGGCGCTCTAATCTGTTCAAAGCAGGACAGGCTGAGATAGGAGCAGCCAGAAGCGTCCTGTCCTCCTCTCCAGCGGTTTTTACTCTTTTCCGTCCTCCCGTACACTCGTCCAAATGTCTGCCACTATCTCTCTGTCTATCGCCACATGACCCACTTTGACCTTGGAATACCAACACAGCGTTGAATGCGGGATGGGAGGGAGGGATGGAAAAAGGAGAGAGACAGATGAGGGGGGACAGCAGCAGGTGGTTGTCATGGAAACAGCACAGATTGTTATACGACTCACGTCAACAGAGGAGCGTATATGTACAAGAGCGAAAGAGAAAGCGAGAAGCGTCACGTCTTGCGTATGCTCCCACGCGCCAGCCTGGTAAATATCGACCGCCAGGGTTATACAGACACCTCCGGGCTTTGAAAAGGTGTGCGAGCCGGAGGTGATGGACGTGTGTGCGTACGCCCACCTTCAGACGTAGACGTACAGACACACACACACACACTCGTACGTGGGCGTGCAGGCATTAAAAGAACCCATTTATAACACTCTCTCTCCTTTTGTCCTTTTACACGCTTCATGGTTTCATATGCATCCATATGTGATCTATTAAGGGTATAGTTAATCTAAAAATATTTTGTCTTTTACTCGCCCTCATATGACATTTCGTCTTCTTTTGTGGAAAATATAAAGAGCTTTTTTGTTTGCCCAGTGGAAGTGAATGGTGACCATGATTGCTAAGAAAGATTTTCAGTAGTCACATCTTCTATTTCAATCTGTTTCTAAAGAAAGCGTCGGACGGCTTTCAATGTTGTGTATTCATATGGGCTGTGTTCATAAGTCATATTGGCTACTTTTATGATTTTTGAAAGGGCTTGACCCAGTGTTGGGTCAAGTAAAATTAAAGCGTTTTTAGTGATTCAGTAAAAAAACTGAAATAAAATAGACATATTAAATGAAAAACTAACACATAAACTTATTTTTTTAGGTAGCTGTCAAGGCGATATTTCTAATTTATGACATTTAATATGCCTTGTTTTGGAAGCACTGTATATAAAATAAGTAAAAGGTATTTGGGAGTTTTTATCATGAAATTCTGACTTTTTTCTCACAAATTGCGAGTTTAAATCTCACAATTCTGACACTTTTTCCCCAGAATTGCATGATACAAACCCACAATTCTGACTTTTTTTTTTCCAGAATTGCAGGATACAAACTCCAGGGTTCGTACGGTCATGAAAAACCTGGAGAAGTCATGGAATTTTAAAATGGCAATTTCCAGGCCTGGAAAAGTTTTGGAAAATTAAATTAACCCACAAAGTTTTGGAAAAGTCATGGAAATTTGTTTCACCATCTCTGTATATTAGAATATTGCTGATAATTTTGTTTAAATTCCAGTTAACGAGCGCACGATCGGTCACATGATCGGTTGTGCGGGGTAACGGCGACTCGCAGTTTTAGCCAGCGTTTGTATTAACTCATGTAAACTTAAGCAATGCCAGGGAAATGCTGATTTAGGACTTTAGGCTTCGTGATGAAAAGTACAAGGAGTGGCTCGAGAAAAATCTGGACCCGGGACGTGCAAAATATGCATTGTGTAGGAAAACGTTTGACGTTTCGAACATGGGAGAGGCAGCAGTGTCTAGCAGTAATTCGCGGGTTGATCCAAAATGAGCGGGTACCTGCTGTCATCCGTGGTTACGAGTCATCCAAAAATATTTTTAATGATATTTGGGTTGCGGTCGGTCGGGTCGTTTGAAATAAAGACCTTTGTAATTTATATAGTACTAGACACAATTTTCTATGAAATATGATATGACTTTTTTTTATTTTTTTATTGTCAGACGAATCTGAAATTTTTCTTGCGTAACGGTATGTTGACACTCTTTACAAACAGACAAAACATGATTTACAACAGCCTGGTGTACAAAGGAATGTTTTAATTTCACCCGATTAAATCTTGGAACCTTAAATCTATGTTTAGATGGCAAAAGTACAAATTCATTATACAACACATGATTAGGATTAGAAACGATATTCATAGCCAGCCTTAAGAGGTTCTTATGATAAGAAAGTACAAAAATAAATACATACAAAAAATACATAGACCTACACTTTATTGGCTGAATATTATTTACCTTCTGAATGTTGAGCGTTATTAACTGTTGAATAAATGCTGACGCGGGACAAAATGCCCGATTTCCCAACACGTTGAACTGAGCAATGCCATTGTACCATTTTAATAGGCTACTTTTAAACGCATATAGCTCAGTAATGTCAGCTTTATGTATTTTCTGAGAGGGGGTGGGATTTTTGTTGGGAAAGTCGGGGGAGAGACGCACACTTCGATTAGCCTGGATAAACACATGCAGCATCTTAATTGTTGAGAAAATGGTATTCCTAATAAATGTCTCGAATATTTTGATTATGTCCAATGCTTCTCTTTCTTTTTGGAATTATTAGACACATTTCACTATGCCTTTTCAAATGCCTAGGTCTGTTTAATTTCCTTAATTATAAAATTCCTAGTATTTTTAAACGTTTATTCAAGCAATAATATAAAAATTATCTCATGTATATGCGTGTTTAAAACCAGGGATTAAAAACGAATTCCAAGTAAAAACGGTATTTTTTCTTTACATTTCCAGAGAGCGAAACGAACGAAATTAAACATTACTTAATAAATTCAAGGCACTATAATTTCCTTATTCATTTGATACAACTATTATAGCTATACAATTAATATATATAAAATAATATTATTTTGTCTTATTCGTGATTCCTGAATTTATATATGAAAACTTTGTTTTAAAGTGCATTCGTTATGTTTGTATAAGAAAATTCGTTAATCTGTTCTAGCCTATTTGATTTAATATTCTTGATAATTTTTAGAAGTTAAAAGTTAAGAAAAAAGGAATTAGCTTGTAGTCTATATATATTTAGGGCTTTAGGCTAATCTTTTTCTTAACTTCTATTACACTGTAGATCGAAATAAAATAATTCTTGATCATATTTAACATCGGAGAATCACTGACATAATTTAGAGTACTTCGAAAACGAAACTATTTAAATCTGTATAAAGGAAAGACAAAATAAATCCCAACAAGAACAATGTATTTTCTTGTAATCAAGAACATTTCTTTTGACAAAATTACCTAATTAATGCCGAATGATGTTTGACAGTGAACGCATCTCCACCGCATAACCGCATATAATCGCTGCTGTCAGTCGCAAATATTAAACATGCGGGTCAGGAAGCGGGTCGGGTACAATATTTTCTTCTTTTTTTTTTTTTTTTTTTTTTGCGGTCCGAGTTGCGGGCGGGTTAGTTGAAAATGTTGGTCGGGTTCGGGTTGTTTATACATTGACCCGCGCATCACTGCTGTGCAAGCGTTATTTAAATAAATAAATTTAAATCATATTCTACACTACAAAGCTTGTCATTTATTGTAGTAAAAATATTTTGTATTTTATATTTTGTTTTCTTCTTATTTAACATGTATACATATACATTTCATGAAACATTAAGTCATGAATATTTACTTAAAGTCATGGAAAAATCATGGAATTTTACTGGTAAAAATGTGTATGAAACCTGA
This sequence comes from Garra rufa, assembly GCF_049309525.1. NCBI lineage: Eukaryota > Metazoa > Chordata > Actinopteri > Cypriniformes > Cyprinidae > Garra > Garra rufa. Next base: position 33,098,011 of record NC_133375.1, on the reverse strand, counting down.
AACTTTTCTCAAAATTAATTGCAGAATTGCAGGATACAAACCTGCAATTCTGAATTGTGAGACAAAAACTCGCAAATCTTTTTTCTCAGAATTGTGAGACAGCTTTTCAATTCTGACTTTTTTTTCTCAGAATTACATTTCCAATTCTGACTTTATAACATGCAATTGAGTTAAGTCAGAAGTGTGAGATTATAAATTCTGAGAACATATCAGTCTCTTTTCTTAACTCGCAACAACTGATACTCGTTCGCAATACTAAAATTTATAAAACTAAAATAAAATTAAAGCTATATTAAAATATAATATAAATTAAATTAAAAATGAAAACTGAAAATACAAAAATAAAAGCTAATTCAAAATATTAATAAATTCTACAATAGCTAATCCTCATCCACTTTCATTGTATGAAAAACAGCAACCTAAACAGAACATTCGTCAGAACGTCGTCTTTTATGTCCCACGGACGGCAGTGCGATGAGTCATTTATGCTTGAACTATTCCTTTAACGAACTACTTCCCGTGCAGGAACTCCATCAGCATCCCATAAAAAGTGCAGGAAGCAGAAGGAAAAAAGCAAGAGGGAGGGAGAGATTGTAGAGCTCGAGAGTGGCCCTTCTTGGTCGAGTGTGTGTGTGTCATCATCACACAGCATGGAGAATGAGATATCTGAGTCACACACACTCTCCCAAGCTGCTGCTCTGGGAATCTCACTGCCCTGGGCCAGATGGAGGGAGGAAAGGGAGAGAGAGAGAAAAGGGGGAAGAGAGAAGTGGAAGATGAGGATAAAATATTTAGAAGAAAATGCGATAGCACCGATTTGGCAGGAGGAGAGAGAGACAGGTGAAACCATATGCTGGTTCAGGCAAAGATGCAATATGAGCGAGGAACTTGGAGAGAAAATAGCTGGAAAGCTGGTAGGGGTTATTATAAGCCATTTTTTTTTGATGAATGCTTGAAGGTCAAACTCAGGTTGTGAGTATACAACTATGGCTAACACAGTCTTAACTGTCAAGTACCATGTTTTTAGTGTACTCAACATCACTGAAGCTTAAAATCCACAAGAAAATAAAGTTTACTTAATGCACTTTTCTAGTTATATTGTAAATAATTCAACAGTACACGTCATTCCAAAGAATGAAAGTTTATTTTTTAACTATTGAAAGACAATAATACTTTGAGAACAAATATTAAGCATTTTTCTACTTTGAAAATAATGCTAATCGTTTCTTGAGCGTCAAATCAGAATGATTTCTAAAGGATCATGTCACACTGAAGACTGGAGTAATGATGCTGGAAATTCAGTTTTGCATCACAGGAATAAATTTCATTTTAAAATATATTAAAATAGAAAACAGTTATTTTAAATTGTACTAATATTTTACAGTATTTCTGTTTTTACTGTATTTCTGGAAGCATAAGAGACTTCTTTTAATTTTTTTTTTTTTTGGAAAGAAGTTGTAATCCCATTTTCCAAAAATTGATAGTACCGTGGTACATTTTTATATGGGATGCTATCAGGTAATACTGTAATACCATAGTACTGAATTAGTCTATAAAGGTACTACCATAGTATATGCCCCAAAATATGTAATGTTTGTACTTTTTATTGAACTGTATATACCATGGTAAATAAATACTGTATAGTCTTGCCATCTAATGCCGTCATGCTACTTTCGTGGTAAAGTCTGTGTGTGTCAGTGAAATAAATAGTGGTTTGAATGATTCATCTCAAGTCCCAGTAGCTGTTTGCTTAGTTGGTGCTGTTTTAATGAATTGTTACATGTATTATTTGCTAATGTCTGTTAGAATTAAAGTGTGTTTATTCATTTGCCGAGCATCCTCAGGGGGCGAGAGAAAGGATAGCCAAGCTTGGCTGGTTCCAGCTTTAAATGCAGCAGTGCAGAGAGTAGAACAGAGAGAGAGAGAGATGAAATGAAATATGCAGAGAAGCAACATGTTCTTCAGGCAATGAATGACGTGGACTCACTCTGTCAGGAGAGCGAGTGTGAGAGAGGCTGCGGTTTGGGAGATTGTGTTTAGGTCTTCACAGCCAGAGTGTTTCTTTGATTTAACACTAATTTGCTAAACGAGCTGTTGCAGGGTAATTGCCCAGTTTGGGGAGTTTAGCTGCATGTCAGGGTATTTGAAGTGCGAGAGTCTGGGGTGAGAGCAGAATTTTAGGGAAGAAATTGTCTGATGGTGAGCTGTTTGTTTATGTGTATGTGTGTGTGTGTGTGTGGGTGGTCAGATTTGGCCTACATTGAGGGGAGCAAATGTCCCCACAAGCAGTGGCACCATTTTTCAGGGGGTACCAGCGGTGGTACTGGCTCGCTCTGTGCCCTAGGCAGGGCATGACATGTCTACAAGGGGGGAAAAAAAGCACTGGTTCGGTAGTGATTTGTCTGAGATGAGTTCAGTGTTACAGTTTTTGTGCAGTGTGAAATGGGTCTCGAGTTCAAGTCCCGACCTAATATGTTGTTGTTGCTGTTTTTTTAATATACAAAAGCTGAACTTTAACCGAACTTGACAGCCAGCAATCATCATGCATTTTTGTTATAAAGAAAAGAGCAGTTTTGACATTTTATTCTCCAGGGTAAAACATACTACAGGATAGTAAAACATGAATTCTTTGTGGAGAAAGCTAAATAAACAGACTAAATAATAATAAACATATGTAATAAAAATACAGTATGTACTGAAAGTTAATGTAGTAATAATGTTGTTCTATCTATGAATTCTTTTCATCTGTCTATCAGTCCATCTATCTGTTCATCTAACTGTCCGTCTGTCTGTCCATCTATCTGTCCATCAATCTGTCTGTCCGTCTACCCGTCTGCCTAGATCTTTCCACCTATCTATCTGTCTCTCCATCTATCTCTTTATCTATCTGTCTGTCTGTCCATCCATCTGTCTACCCATTCATCGCTCTTGGAAAATATAAAAGGTTATATCTGTCCATCTGTCTGTCTGTCTTTCTACCTCTCCTCCTATTTGTCCATCTATCTGTCCATCTATCTATCTGTCCATCTGCCTGTCTCTATATTTATCTGTCTGTCTCTCTGTCCATCTATCTGTCTGTCCTATCTAATTCTCCTCCTATCTGTCCATCCGTCTATCTGTCCATCCATCTATCTGTCTGTCCGTCTATCTATCTACCTTTCCCTCATCTGTCCATCTATCTGTCGTCCGACCACCTACCATTCCTCCTATCTGTCCATCTATCTGTCTGTCCGTCTATCTCTCCATCTATCTGTCCCTCTGTACGTTTCTGTCTGTCTCTATGTCTTTCTGTCCATCTATCTACCTCTCTGTCAATCCATCCGTCTGTCTGTCTGTCTGTCCCTCTGTCTGTCAGTCTTTCTGTCCATCTATCTACCTTTCTGTCTGTCCATCTATCTACTTGTTCGTCTGTCTTTCTGTCTATCTATCTACCTGTCTGTCTGTCCGCCTTTCTGTCCATGTATGTATCTGTCTTTCTGTCCATCTATCTACTTGTCTGATCGCCCATCTGTCCATCTTTCTGTCCATCTATGTACCTGTCCGTCTGTCCATCTTTCTGTCCATCTGTCTGTCCGTCTATCTTTCTGTTCATTTTTCTGTCTGTCCATCTATCTCTCCATTTATCTGTCCCTCTGTTTCTGTCTGTCTCTGTCTTTCTGTCCATCTATCTACCTGTCTGTCAATCCATCAGTCTGTCTCTCTGTCCCTCTGTCTGTCAGTTTTTCTGTCTGTCCATTAGGATTGCAAATGGATGGAAAATTTCCGGAAAATTTCCAAAAATCCCTGGAAGATTCCAAAAAATCCTGGAAAGTTTCCAAAATTTCTGGAATGTTTCCGAAATTTAGTGGAAATTTTCCACCTTTTTGCAACCCTACTGTCCATTCATCTGTCTGTCCATCTTTTTTGTCTCTCTGTCTACCTGTCTGTCCGACCATCCGTCTGTCTGTCTGCTAGGGGTGGAGCCGAACCCGAATACGTTATTCGGAAAGGCACAAATAGCGTGTTTTTTACGAATACTTATTTCGAACAAATACTTAAAAAATATTTGTATTCGGGAACAAGAAAAACTTTATATCAAAAAGCTGCGTTTCCTCATGAGACCGCCGTCAGTGCATGCCTGCATGAGTGAGTGACATTCAGGAGGGGGGTGGGGGTTAAAAGAGGTGACTGACACAGGCTGCTACACACAGTAACAGAGAAGACTTGGCTGGGTGAAAAAAGACTTCACTGCATCACTATTTTTGTTGAATAGATTATTGTACCTTAACTGGGTTCTGGAGGCAGTTTATAGCTTTTGGGAAGCAGAGTTTGATCAGGAGATTATTCCATTAGGGGCCGTTCACATGCACGCTCAAGTTCGTTGTTTCACATGTAGACGCGCGGTATGCGCACACATAATGGAAGCGACGCGGACACGGTGCTATGCGCTCGTTTTTTCCAGGCGCGTCCGCGCCGCATCCAGATAAATACATCTCAACTTTTCAGAATGCCACAAGCGCAGTGCAGGTCATGTCACCAGAACCAACCAATCAGCTTCACCCTTTCCCTTAATAACATTGAAAAACAGCCAAGTTGGAGGAACAGCTTATCATATCTGTACAGGAATAACCATTTTAAAATAAATTTAATAGCAGAGCTACTGCAAGCGATTTTTAATGCTGGAAATCCATTTATGCTTTGCTGAAGCTTCTGAGTCTTCATTGAGAGATCAGGTCATGGTTTCTTAGCAATGGCAGACGCCACGGGAAAGATGTTCATTCAGAAGAAGAACAGTTCTTTTAAGTATTATTTGTTTTTATTCTGTCTGTTCAGCGTCCTCCAACAAGGATGGGTGGTGGTGGGGTTCATAATGTTCACAATGGTATTTTATTAGTTGTTGGTTTAACCATGGATGAGGTAATGGCTGTTATGTTATTTTCTTTTCAATGGCATTCCTTGTTACTTGTTCAACAACATCAACCAATATTGCATATACATAATTATTATAATGGATATAATTAAAGAATACTTACACTATAACGTAAATTATAAGTGTAACGCACAAAAAAATCAGGATTTTACACCAAATACAAAATACAAATACAAATACTTTTCCCCCCTCAACAAATACAAATACAGATACAAATACCGGCTGCTTTGCACACCCCTACTGTCTGCCTATCTATCTATCTATCTATCTATCTATCTGTCTGTCTGTTTGTCTGTCTGTCTGTCTGTCTGTCCACCTGTTGATCATTCTTGAAAAATTTAAAAGTTTATAGTTTGGGTTACTCTTATAATTAGTTTAAACAAAAACAGCAGAGGTTTAGATATTTAGATGGTCCTCGTTTAGATTCCTGGGTAAACAAGTATACATGTTTGTGAGTATGGGGAGGGAGCTGATATTAGGGTAAGAAACAGAAGGGGTAATGATGATTGTGTGTGTGTGACAAAGGGGAGGTGAGCTGGGGAAAGCCTCTCGTCCTCTCTCTCTCCTCTGCAAAGTAGGTGAGCAGATGTCTGCCTTTCACCTGAGGGAGAAGAGATAAATGATGTTTCCTCTCCTGTCCTCCCTGACTGACTCTCTCTCTCATCTCTTCCATCGTCATCTCTACCCAGATGGATCATGCTCATTCAAACTAGGGGCATGTGTCCTGTCAGTTTTTTTGATCCAAGTAGATCTGAAATCCTATTTCTCAAAAACTATTTGTTATAACTTATTGTGGGTAAAATAGGTTCTGAAACACTGGCACTTTCACTTATCTAAATTTGGAGAGTCCAGCTGAGTTGCACCTGAGTCTTAGACTTACATAACAAACTAAGTAGCTAAAAAGTGTTTTCTCTGCACTTTATCTTAGATTATCTTTCCTTGACCACACAGTGAGCAAGGACTGCAAAAGTGCATGACCCCACTGTATCAAACTATTTATGTAGTTTGTTGGATGCAGCTGAATACTTTTATCTCTGCTTCTTTCCTTGTGTCCTTAGTCCTTAGTTTATCTTCATCCTTTTTATAATGACATATAATTTCAGTTTTTTTTTTTTGTTTTGTTTTTTAAACAAAATGAATAGTTCAGCCATGAAACCACTTGAGTTCTAATTGGTTCATTAAATTCATTGTTGCCAGCCAAGCTGATTCACATACTTATTCATATTCAATAAATGCAATGTCTCCCTGCTATAGCGCGTGTCCTCATCTTAGCCCTCTGCCTCCCCAGTACCACCTGCCTAGATCTGCTACCTATGCAAACCTGCTGTATGCGCATTCTGTTTACACTGATAAAAATTTCACAATCCATCCCGTAACATATTTGATATTTAATGTGCAAATTCATATTTATACATATGTTCATACAAGATCACCATAGAACTTCTAGTGCAACCTGGGATTACGTAAGTGCTTTGTTCAAGGGCACAGTGGTGATGACTCATGGTTTGCACTTTGCAGGAATTGAAGCAGCCTTCAAGTTCCTAGCCCAGAGCCTTAACCACTAAATCACCACCCGCTGCACAAAGTGCAAACAACTGTAGCACATCTGAGCAGCATCTGATTCTGACAGATTCTTTAAATTGAGAAACTATTTACGGCGGCGTAATTTCTGCACAGATGGAGCTTGGGGGTGTTAATTATTTCCCCCAAATATTCTTAGGTGGTGAAATGTGAACATGTTTATTTTGAGGATGATTGAGCTTCTGGTTTAGCGGTGAGAGCTCAGTTTCTTCATTTAGGATGTAATGGGGTGATGCAGTGTAGTGGTTAAGGCTCAGGCTGTTAACCGCAGGGTTGCTTGACCACCACCATTATGCCCTTGAGCGAGGCACCTAACCCAATGTTGCTCTGGGGGGACTCTCCCAGTAATAAGCTCATGGTGCTGTTCAATGATGATTTGATGACATTGCGTGAAAGTCATGGAATCTTTCCACTGGGTATATGGTGATGAATTAAGTTTGCATTTTAATGGAATAATGTTCGAGAAAGTGTTTCACCCTCACCTGCACTGAAAAAAGTCATTGTTTTCATCAGTATTTTTGTCTGGAGTTCCAGTAAAAATGTCTAAGTATCATTAAAATGAGAAAATCTTGTAATATATCCTGCATTAAGTTTTCTGACATGTTTCTTGATTTAAGGTCAAATATTTAAAATGGAATAAGAAAAGCTTAATTGTAAGTTATATTTCTTGAAAATAAGTCTTCTTATCCTTTATGATTATGTGTATAATAAGACTTTGCTTCCCAGTCTCAAGTAAATGCATTTTTATTAGATGTTCAGATATTTTTCTTATTATTTGATTTTATTTCCGGCACCAAACCAGCACTAACAAGCACATCAACCTGATCGGCCTGAAAATTCTGGTTTAGGCTGGTCTTTTCAGCAATGTCATGCATTTCAGAATTGGCAAAATGTGAATTATTTTACCAAAATAAGAGGAATCATACAAAATGATTTTTTTTTTTGTACTGGCCTGAATAAGATATTCACATAAAGGTGTTTACATACATACAGAAAAATCATTCAGGTCCCACAGATTCTTTTGGTTTTAAAAATCAGAGGCATGTTTTCCAGAAGCCAAAATAAGTTACATTTACCCTGATCTTCAAAAATCATACAAAAAAAAAAAAAACATTCAAAAAACACAGCTGTGGTTCATTTAGGTAAGAACACAGTATTAAGATTCAAGGGTATGTAAACTTTTAAACAGGGTCATTTTTATAAATCCAACTATTATTTTCTCTTGTGGACTATGTAAACATCTTTTATGTGAAATATCTTATTCAGGTCAGTACCAAATAAACAATAACATGCATTTAGTATAAAATAATTAACATTTTGCAGATTCTGAAAAGGGGGATATAGAATTATGACCTCAACTGTATATAGTAACCCTGCTGCCTAAACCAGTATAATAAAATGAATAATACAAATTCACTTGGTATTCCCACAATAAAATCTTACTTCAATTATTACTTTCAGAGTAATACAAATGATGTCCATTACAGCTTAGTCTGAGGTATATTTTGCATGAAAATGCAGAAAATATTGCAGTATACGCTCAGGTGAAAATAATCTTTAAAAAGCTTTTGTAAAGCCTGATGAATGGGTAGGAGAGGTTGTGTGGAATCCCTTATATGGAAATGGTTTGGGCGTGACTTATGCTAATGACTAACTGAAGCGCGCGCTCCCTCATTTACAATAATCAGGGTTCATCAACATTAGACTGATGGTAAGAACAAATTTATGTGCGAGCGCAGCTGTTGCAAAGCCAGCAGAAATTTTGCATGAGCAGCTTTGTCTTGACCCAGTGTGTGTATAAATTAAAATCGTTATCAGTCTCAATACACTCTCCCTCTCCCTCTGTTTCAGGCAAATAAATTGCGCACTAAGACTTTAAAGAACACGCTGAATCCAGTGTGGAATGAAACGCTCGTCTATCACGGCATCACGGCTGCCGACATGACCACCAAAACCCTCAGGTACTGTACCACCTCCGTTTCCAATATATGGAAGTATTTTTGGCTCTACTTGCACTTCCGATTCACCTTTGAACATATGGTTCTCTGTCAAATCCCATGAGTGTCTCCGTCCGACTTACTAATGACAGTGAGAACGTGTGAACTACATTTGTGTGTGTGCATGTGTGAATTTCATTACTTTGAGGTCAAATCAACTCTCCAGAAGCACATTGTCACTCGAAGCACATTGTGTGTGGGCATGCTGTATGTGTGTTCGGCAGCGTGTAGTCGATGTCTCTGTGGTGCAATAACACACAATCGCCTTAAGGTAACACCCACACTTGGGTCTAACCTTCTGTGTAGAGGTACGCTACAATTTGAGCAATAAAACTCAGAGGATGGAACGAGATGGGGCAATTTCTCTAGAAATGTAATCGAAACCCTTGTGATCCACAGCTGGGAAACAAACCTAGCAGGAGCTCTCACGGGATGAGAGAGAGGAAGAGATGAAGAGAGAGCGAAGCTGCTTGCTTGTTCCACTTTTTGGTTGAGACCGTGAAAAATTCGAGTTTCATGCTGAAAGGGTTTTTAACTCAACCCCGTTTTACCTCAGCGCTTCAATCCAGTGATTTTTGCCTCTGCAGTATGCAGAGATATTGCAGAAATTGTTTAACAGAAACTTCTTGTAGATTAAATAAAAACAATTAGATGCATAAATTCTGCCAAAAGTGCCACTGAACTGTTTCTTGTGGTGAACATGGATTGTCCTCACTTTGGATTCCCGAAGGATAAGTTTGATTTGATGATTCTTTCTGCTCTGTTACGCTCTGTGACCATCATGCCGAAGAGCAGGTTGTCGGAGCCCTGGGCGTAGATGGAGTATGTCACCACGGGCAGCGTCAGCACCTTGTCACAGTGACTGTGTCTGGGTTGTGACAGCTGGCCGATCTCAAACCGACTGCCATCGTTCAGTGAAGGGAGAGGCGAGAGGAATTCATATTTTATGTATTAAATCCCAAACATCACAATGCAAGATTCTGGAGATCTTATCCTGTGCAAATAGTAGTTGCATATTTACTATATTTCCTCCCATATGGCCCTTTGTCAATAAACAGCTTTTCTATCGTCAGCTTGTCTTTTGTCATGTGAATGTCATTTCCCACATGAGAACAATGACTGCTGCTGGCAAGCTATTGGCAGGGAACATTTTCTGAAGAATGGCTGCGTTATCAATAGTGCTGTTGTGCCATTATAGAAAAGCATCCGATGCTATTACCGGAATCGGCATCGTAACGGATGTCACTGAAGCATACAGTATGTATTCGTTGTTTATTAGTAGGCAGTGTGAGTTGTGGTCTTTTAGGAGCCTACAGTTGCTGACAAATTAGTTTTGCCACATTTTAAAAACACCCTGACTCAGATGTGACACTTTACAGCGTCATTTTTCTGAGGGATTTTAGATTAGATTCTTCATAGTGAAAAAGTTGGTTAGATACAGTCACTGATTATATCTGTCTATTTATCCATCTGTCTATCTATCTATCCATTTATCATCCATCGTTCTATTTAGCCATCATTCTGGCAATTCATCGTTCTATCCATCCATCATTCTATGGGTCAATCCATCCATCATTCTATCTGTCAATCCATCTGTCTATCCATCCGTCTTTCATTTGGTCAATTTATCCATTGTTCTTTCAGTCAGTCCATCCATTCATCCATCCATCCTACTTTCGGTCATTCCATCCGTCCATCCATCCATCCATCCATCAACCCACCCATCCATCCAATGATCCATTATTCTATCGGTCAATCCATCCTTCGTTCTTTTGGTCAATCGATCGATCGATCCATCCGTCCATTCATCATTTTTTTGGACAATCCATTCATCCTTCTATCAGTCCATCCATCCATCATTCTATTGGTCAATCCATCCATCCATCCATAGATCATCCAACGTTAACCATCATTCTGGCTATTTATCATTCTGTCATTCTAACATCCATCAATCTGTCAATCCATCCGTCAATTCATCCATCAGTTTGTCTGTCAATTTATCTATCTATCCATCCGTCATTCTTTTGGTCAGTCCATCCATTGTTCTAGCAGGCAATCCATCCATTTGTTTATCCATTATTCTATCAATCATTACATCCATTTTGTCCACCCATCCATAAATCCATCATTCTCTTGGTCAATCCATCCATCATTCTATTGGTCCATCCATCCATCATTCTATTGGTCCATCCATCCATCATTCTATCAGTCAGTCCATTTATCTGTCCATCATTCTATTGGTCAATCCATCCATCCATTGTTCTATCAGTCCGTCTATCCATCCACCCATCTATTCTTTTATCTGTCCATCCATCTATTGGTTCTATTGGTCTATTTATCCATTGTTCTATTAGTCAATCCATCCGTCCATCTATCCATCAATCTATCGGTCCATCTACCGTCCTATCAGTCAATCCATCCATTGTTCTGTCAGTCCATCCATCTATCATTCTATTGGTCAATCCATCCATATATTCGTCCATTCTTCGGTCCATCCATCCATTCATTCTTCAGTTTGTTTATCCATCCATTCCTCCATCTTTGTGTGGAGCAGTTCTAGATATTATAAGGTCAAGTGTACTGCATTCTTATTGGTAGCTGAAATCATTAATCAAATTAACATATGAACCACTTAATACACATGTGAAAAATTCTGAATGTCGAACAGTCAAATTCTGCAGAAACCTGTGGGCACAGGTTCTGCGTGGGTCTGCCCATGACTCATCGGACTCACAGTTCGATACTGAATAAACATTGAATAGTTGTCTTTGGATGTCCCGCTTGTTGGTGACTTCCGTATGCATGCAAACTCTCACATAATCACTGTGACTGACATTAACAAGGGAAAGCTCAGCCCCACGAGTAATAAATAGCAGCTTCAGGAAGAACAGTCCCCAGGACAGGTTACAGGAAGTGGAGAGCACCTGTTATCCACCTCCACACGAGTATGTGTGCATATATAAGCATGTGTACACACCTGGCTGGAAGGAATGACTAACCGAGCCCTAGAAGGAAGCGAGAAGCCAACAAGATCATGATGTCAGTGTCATCTGCTTACGTGCAGCCTCTCGCGCTTTCGCTCTTTGATACCCACATTAACACTTCACTTCTTCTGCTTCTACATTTGGGTATTTGTCTTCTCATCCTGGTTTTTCTGCCTCATATATTCTTTCCTCAGCTTTTTCCGTTCCATATCTGTCGCTGACGTAAAAACCATCTGTCTTTTCTTACTTCGTGCACTTTGCTTGAATTCCTCTTTTCTCATTCTGGTTGTTGTTGTTTCCTTCTTTTAATCTGCCTCTTTATCAGTGTCAATGCTATCAGTTGCCAGATAATGGGTTTAGCAGGTTAACTATAACTAAGGTGGGGAAAAGGCAGGTTAACCCATAGGTTTTTAAAATGAATATGGTGCATTTATGCAATATTTATTCATTTATAGTATATATAATTGCATATAAAATATAAAATGTATTATAAATAAACTGTACTTTAATTTGTAATGTGTAACTTTAATGTTATGCAGTTGAGTAACCAGTTGGTGGTAATGCTATTTTAAGTCTCTCATCGTATCTTCATGTTGTCCATAGAGGATTAAAGACACAAAACACTGTGTAAGAGGTTTGTTTCAGGTCAGACATGAATGAAATTTATGATGCAGTTCAGTGAGCCAAATGTTAATTCAGTAAGCATTCTGGCAGATTCAGTAAATGAATAAAAAAATACTCTACTCTTTGACTCATTAAAGTTGACTCATTTAGTGCCAATTCAATAGCCAACTGTAATGAATCAAATAGACTCTTATGAATTATTTGTTCATGACTCTGACTTCTCTCTGCACTGTTTGTTTTTACATGTGCATCTAGCAAGACAAGACTAGATTTTTTTTGCAGTAACCTTGTCTTTTAAATCATTATGATTTATTTAGATTGTAAGTCATCAACTCACATACCGTATCATTCATTTTGTCATGACGTTTTAAATTTAGTAGCTCTGCTGCCAAATAGCAATGCATGAAATGCTTCAACATGAATAGTGTGACACTTTTTATACAGAGATTGGCTCAGTTAAATTTCAGAAGTCATTTTACTCTGAATTAATTTTGTCAGTGATATTTCTAAGTGATTTTAGTCATTTTCAGGTTCACATGTGTTGTTGTTGTTGTTGAGCATAAGCGTTAATTTTTTCCCAGTATCTGATGAATAAATGAATCAAATAGACTTATGAATTATTTGTTATTTTAAATGATTTAAAAAAATTGCAGTTGTGGAGACTTTTGACTCATTAAAGTTGATTCATTCATTAAAAGACCTGGATAATAAGTGTCTATTCAATAGTCGACTGAAATGAATCAAAGAGACTCTCATGAAGTATTAATTCATGAAGTATCTGACTGCATTTTTTTTTTTTTTTTTTGTGCATCCAAAAACTTTTTTGTATTGTTGTTGGGGTGTCTTTTCTGTAACCATGTCTTTTAAATCATTATGATTTATTCAGACTGCAAACGCTCAACTCAGATACTGTTTCATTTATTTTATTTTTGACACTATAGATTTAATATCTCCGCCACCAAATAGCAATGCATGAAATGTTTCAAATTTAATAGTGTGACTATTTTTATACAGCAATTTAGTCCTGAAGATTAGCTCAATTTAAATTAATAAGCCATTTTATCTGAATTAATTTAGTCAACAATATTTCTAGATGATTTTAGCAACATTCAAGTGTTCATAGAGGTGCTGTTGAACATTAAAAAATGAACCTGAGTGTTAATTTTTCCAGATATTTGATGCTTCCATGTTAATGGTCAGAAACAATATTTTAGTCAATACCACCTACTTCTCAGCTCAGAGACTCAGCTTCTCTCTCTATGGGTGTGCGTGCGACACGCTTAACACGTTTTGTCTTGAGAGTTGAGCTGAAGAGTTCTGAGTGCCATCTTTCTTTCTCTCTCTCTCTTGCAGGCTGTGTGTTTGTGATATGGATCGTTTAGGACGGAATGAGTTCATAGGTGAAGTCAGGGTGGCCCTTAAGAAACTCAAGGAGGGAGAGAGCAAGAAATACTACATGGGTCTCGAGAGAATTGCGCAGGTGTGTGTGCGTGAGTCATTGTGGCTGTTGTGAGGTTACGTCCGTTGGAATTTGTACTATGCATAATTTAGTGTTTGGGTATTTGCTGTATTATTAATAACCTTTCTATGGTCTTACAGACCCGGGAGGGTAACAGCCAGGCAGTGGATACTGGGGCTCCTGTTGCAGAAGAGGAGGTAAAGATCCAATACTTTCCATCTTGTACTTGAGACCTCTGAAAACTCCCTTTTTACACTGAAACTGCAATGAATGTAGAACACTCACATTCAGGGAACAACAAGGACAAAGCCCCCAGGATAAAAGGACCTGATTTTTATTATCTCAAAACACTAATTAGCAACCACAGCACTTTCCTGAATACTTGTTTTTCACTTTGGACTGATAAACTGTCCTGGTCCATGAGGTTATCATATTCAGCTGATTGTGAGGTCATTACATTTAAAGTAAGTTTTACATTTTTCCCCCCAGAGGTCACTAGTGAGAATCTCTAAAATGATCATGAATGATTTCAGATAAAATTCTTATATTTTCTACCTGTACTAATATTGTAGGCTATACTGTGTTCTCTAACTAAAAGCAGTTCTGTAATTTTATAACGGGTTATGAAATTCTGAAATGTATTAAATGAACAGAAAAACATCCTTTGCTCAAGGAGTTTTTAGTATATACTCCTTTCAAAACTACCATTTAAATGTCTCTTATGCTCACCAAGTTTGCAATTATTTGACCAAAAATACAGTAAAAACTGTAAAATTGTGAATTATTATTTTTATTATTACAATTTTAAATAATAAGGGTTCCGCAGGCATTTTTTCCTTTAGAAATCATTGTAGTATGTTAATTTGATGCTCAAGAAACATTATGTTCAATACTGGAAATAGTTGTGCTGCTTAATAATTGAGGAAAAAGGGAAAAATTACCAAAAATCTCTTTTAAATAGAATGTTATACATGAAATGTTATACATTTAAAAATGCTTTTGATAAATTTAATGCATACTTGCTAAATAAAATTACTAATTTCTTTAAACTGTTTCATCCCAAACTTTGATTTGTTAGTGTAGTTTTGAGACAACTTTCTTTTATTTTTTGCCCGTAATAATATTGTAGCTGCAGTATGTATACTGTTCATTTACAAAAATTAGTTCTCTAGTTTAAGTTGAGAGGTTTTTAAATGCCACAATATGACAAATTAACAAAAAAATGGTTCTGTACTGAAGTTTGGAGTCAGTTTTTTAAAGAAATTCTAGAAATTAATACTTTTATTTATCAATGATGCTTTAAATTGAACAAAAGCGATAATAAAAACATTATTTTCAGATAAATGCTGTTCTTCTGAACTTTTTTTTCATCAAAGAAACCTGAAAAAAAATCTACTCAGCTGTTTTGTTTTTAACATAATAATAATAATACATGTTTTTTTGAGTTGCAAATCAGAATATTAGTATAATTTCTGAAGCATCATGTGACTGGAGTAATAAAGCTAAAAATCCAGCTTTGAAATCACAGAAATAAATTGTATTTTAAAATATATTCAAATAGAAAACAGTTATTTGAAATAGTAAAAATATTTCAAAATTTTACTATTTTTGTTGTACTTTGGATAAAATAAATGCAAATTTGCTGAGCAGAAGAGACTTCTATAAAAAACATAAAATCTTCCTGTTCAAAAACTTTTAACTGGTAGTGTATATATTTAAAAAAGATTTTTTTATTGTTACTCCATCTGTATAGAAATATTTTTCGGTCACCTTTGTTTTGGACTAGAAAAACAATCACAATGTTCTTAAGGGAGTGTTTAGCCCTGTTGTATCCTACTGACATATATTGTTCAATGTATTATTGATGGTCTGAATATTGATCAGTGGAAACAAGCCTATCTCTCTGTCTCTGTTTCCCTAGCGTGGCCGTATCCTGGTCTCACTGATGTACAACACAGAGAAGAGTTCTCTGGTTGTGGGAATTATTCGCTGTGCCCATCTAGCCGCCATGGATTCGAATGGCTACTCAGACCCCTTTGTCAAAATGTAAGTCTTTTGGCACATTTTTTCAGAGTGGACAGTGACAAAGTAACAGGAATTGATTAAAGAAGCAGATGGGATCACATGTCCAGTATCCTCCAAGCCAAAAATAAAGTGCAAGCCTTATGTTTCAAACGCCTATTCATACCAAGAGTTTTTGGCATTGCACAAGCATAAAAAGCCAGGCAGTCAGAATAAACCAGATCGAAAAAAGTTAGGGATGTAACGGTATTATCAATATTGTGGTATGCGATAGCAAAACTGTCTTGATATTATCGTGTTCACATGATAATATGAAACGATAGGTCTTCCGGGCTAAAAATTTAGTTTTTAAAATATATTTAAACTTCTTATTCTAACATAAAAGGTCTTTTAAGTTGTGTTTTGTGCCATTATACTTTGGCACAGTATCTGTCAGACGGACTAAAACCGAAAGCGCAATATGGCTTAATCCCTTTATCGAGTTTTCGCTGCACGTTTCAAAGCAAAGTGCGCACTTTGCTCAGGCTATAAGCTCATGATCTGGTGTTTTCCGTGCCTCGGAACGGCTCAGTTCACACTGAATGCAGTGAACCTGTTTTTTGCATGTGCTGTGAGTTATGCTTTATTTTCGCGGCAGGTGATTACAGCGTTTCATTAGATTTGTAGTAAGATATACGTTTTTGTAAGCCTGTTTTCACTGAAGCTGGAGTTTTCTGTCAGAATGATAGTCTAAAATTGCAGTATGAATTGCTGACAGCTAGCGGTTTAAATGGGTAACGTTACTGCAGTCCATATTTAACATATCTCTTTCAAGTGTAAAAAATTAGGAAAGAAGTATTGTAATTTTCCTACTGTAGTGTAACCTATAAAATAGTAATTTATTTATTTTACAGTGCAGTTATTTTCCAATATATGGCTATTACTGTCATAGGAATAAAAATATTTTAAAATTGTTGTTGTTTTTGTTATTATATTCTAATTAGTTTGGCTTCCTAAAACACCAGTGTGAATGTAATTTAGATTGAGACAGTATACCACAGATAAAAAGAGGGTTGAGTCCCCTTTTAAAGTTCAGGTGCAAGTCAATTCACTGACTTTCTGACTTTTCTGTTTTCTTAGTTAAAAACATGGGTTGGAGCTCTTAATTTTAAACTCTCAAAGTGGATTAGATAGAATAATTTAACTTTAAAATGTACCAAATTTTCATTGTTTTCTATGGAAACCCATTTCCGCCACTGAATTAAAAAAAAAAACTTTATTGCGACTCACAATTCTGACTTTTTTTTTCAGAATTGCAAAATACAAACTCGCAGTTCCTCTGTGTATAAGGGTAAGTTCTAGAAGAAATGATTGATTAAGTAAATGTGGAAAAACTTGACTGGTCTGCATGAAGCAAAGTCCTAATCCCAGCTGAACACCTCTGATTGCAGGCCTTGAGCCAAAAACTCATCACCAAACACCAATGACTTGTAAGTATGGGTACAGTCATTTTAGACACTTCAAACTTGTTGCAGCAGAGATAAAAATACACATTTTAAATACATGAATAAATGTTTCCATCTTTGTTGCCACAGTTTTGAAAGTGCCTTTTTCTGTTCTAAACAAGGGGGTGTCCCAATACTTTTGTCCATATAGTATATGTACAAGTCATTGGTTTTTGGTTTTGGAGTTTTTGGCTGCGTTTAAAGTCACACCAGAGGTGTTCAACTGGGATTAAGACTTTGCTTTATGCAGACCAGTCATGTTCTTCCACACTGACTGAATCAAATTCAGTCCTGTTCAAATTCTTTTTGAACATTGCCTTATACAATAGAAAAGGATCCTGTCCAAACTGTTGCTACAAAATTAGAAGCACACAATCCCCTCAAATATCATTATATGCTTAAACATTAAGATTTATACTCATGGAAATTACTAAAGTAGTCAAACCTGTTCATTAAAAGGGAGTGTAACAATACTTTTGGCAATATAATGTATAAAGTAAGAATTGTGGGATATAAACTCACAATTGTGAGAAAGTCAGAATTGTGAGATATACTTGCAAATCTGACTTTTTTTCTCACAATTGTAAGATATAAACTCGCAGTTGTAAGAAATGAAGTCAGAATTATGTGATATAAACTCGCAATTGCGAGTTAAGTCAGAATTGTGAGATAAAAACTAGCAATTCTGTGAACATATCAGTCACATATCACTTTTTTTCTCCTCAGAACTGGACCTTGTAACTCGCAATTGTGTTTATATCCTGCAATTCTGTTTTTATATCTAGCAATTCTGACTTTTTAACTCGCAATTATGCGTTTATATCTCACAGTTCTGAGATAAAAAGTTGCAATTACCTTTTTTATTTTTTATTCAGTGGCGGAAACGGGCTTCCATAGTTTTCCAAGTCTTTATTTGTCTTTTTTTTTTTTTTTTTTTTAGCAGTAAATATCCTATCGTGGACTTCATATCGAGGAATGATATTGTTACATCCCTAAAAAAATGATTTCCAGCTTTGTTCACAATTTGCATCATATTTTTTTTTTTTTTTTTTTTTTTTTTAGAAGATTGAGACCCGTGGGCTTTGTGTGATGATAGGAGCCTACAACCCCACACGAGTGAATCTAATGTTGTAATCAGTACCTCAAAGCACCGATGTTGTTCAAATAGAGTTTAAGCAAATTAGCCGACGAATACGATCCCCAGGGCTCCTGTAGTGAGTCAACGGTGGGCATGGTTATCATTTCCACAGCTTTTATTTAATTTTCACATTTATTACGATCACAAAAAAGCAAGTTTTAACAAGCATAATTTAGTTTGTCCTCCCTTGACTCACTGCATAGCACAGCATCAGGCCAACGTAAATGCATGTTACCATGATATGACTCAATTCATTGGTGTCGCCCTCCTCCTAGTTAGCATCATGGATTTCATTTCAGGGTGATTTATTTCTCTCTGTACCTCCGGTTGATCATAATTTATCCTCCTGGGGGTTCTGCGAAGAGTAATTCAAAGTCCACCCACACAATAAGACATGAAGAGATTTTATTTAGAGGCATAGAGAATTAATGGGGCATGGAGTTGGATGCAGAGAGTCAAGAGTTAGAAAAAACTTGGTCGTTGCTTTTTCTAGCAAATCGTGCTCTCTCAGCTTTGGCTGCCCACCCTCGGTTTCCCATCACATGCTCTTTTATCATTTGCCATACCTCTTCTTCTCGACTCTATCCATTCCTCACTCTCTCTCTCTCTCTTCTCTGAAGTCTGATAAAGCGTGCATAAATCTTGGACCACTCTCTTCCTGTCGATGGGGTCCTGTTCATTCTTATCGTGAATGTATTTTGATGTGTTGTGTGATGGAGAGGAGTTTTTTTCCGCTATCTGCTCTGAGGAGATAGGATTTCCTTGTTTATCGTGCCAGTTACAGGCACTGATGGGCTCACTGGAGCAGTGGAAATCTATTGTTGGAGAGTGGACTGCTTTTATACAGCGGGATAGACTGCTGGGAGTGTGTGTGTAGCAGCTGCTTTAGCGCTTGTTTAGGACTAGGCTTGTCAATATAGTTTAGGAGAAAGTGGAAATTTTGACTCCATCTCTCGTATGACAGAGTGGCAGAGGCTTGGTTGGACGCTGGGATCGTTGGTGCATTGTGACCGCTGGACCAGATGTTATTTGGCTTTTCGTCCGCTGAGGTTGGTTCCAGCTATGGCTGGATTTAGCTGGGATTTATTGAAGCAGCAAACTCATTTTATTAGACTGGATTTTCTGCATCAGTCACTCTTGTCTTTTTAATAGTAATAAAGGCTTTAATTGTAGTTATTTAATGGATTCCAAAAACTAAAACAATTAAGCAATAAGGTACGAGAGGCCGTGCTGTATTCACAATACAGCACGGCCTCACCGCGTCGTGCCTAACAACGCCCTTCAGCCGTGATTTATTCACGATACAGCACGGCCTCAAGTACCTTATTGCTTTTATAAAACGGTTACCACATAATAAAAATATTAAAATCAAAAATATATATTAATTTATATATATTAAGTTGTATGTTTTCATAAAGTAAAATCATTAACTGCCTTCCGCTGTAAAAAGTAGTCCCTGCAGCTGTAACTGTAACTGCTGCAGCTGTGTTTACGTTGCTAAGGGTGGTTGCTAAGGGGGTTCAATGATACACAAAACCGTTGAGTGAAGCGGTCATAGCAGTGCCGTATCATGAATACGACACAGCTGCTGACCAATCATAATTGAGGAATGGAACTAACCGTTTTATAATTAAGCAATAAGGTACGAGAGGCCGTGCTGTATCGTGAATAACTCACGGCTGAAGGGCGTTGTTAAATTAACTTTTTTTCTGTTTTCTTTTTTTTTCCAGATATTTTCCAGTTTTTTCGTATTTATGTATTTTTAATGTTTATGTTTATATGATTTTTCTTCTATCATTATGTGACTGATCTTTAGATTTTTATTAACCATTTTACCAAAAATGTAAAAGAATATTTCAAATACTCTTTAATGGTATCTAGAAGTTATTCTATTTTGACACCAATAAATTATTTTTACATTTATATAAACATTTTTGTTTGAAAATAATTGCATATGATACAAAACACTGATTGGTTTGTCTTTTTTAACCTATATAAAGATGCTTCTAGGTGAAGTATTTCTCTCAATTTTGTCAATTTCGTCTGTGTCAGTCAGTGAGTAACTCTCTCACATTGGCCCCGGGGTCAGCAGACCATCGTTATTGTCGAGTCCTGGACTGGCTTAGGCTGTAATAGAGGGAACATGAAACTGGACACAAGTAGGGATTAACTGTTGAGGGTAACTGGGGGCCAATCAATACTGTAGTCCTTCCATAGAGGGAAAGAGAAACTAAATCTCTAGATTTAGAGAGGAGCAGCTAGTGACGTTCACAAGTTTTTTTTTTTCTGTTGAGTTGTTTTTCTCAAGCAACAGAGTGTCTGGTTTTAACCGAAGAAGCTTAGCCAGGGAAGCTTACCCACAACTCTCTCTCTCTGCTCTCCTGTATGTGAATGTAATCACCGCATCCAGGTTGCTAGAAGGAAATCCATTTAATCAATGTGCTAAGGCAAGGTTGCAGGCATTTTCAGAGAAATTCAGGAAAGAAATCTACACATCAACTGCATTCGAAACATCTCAAATGTAATTACCCAAGCAGATCATTTGTAGACATAGCCTTTCCGTTCAATAAAGTTATTTTTAGAGCAATCAGTGATTAGTTAATTATCTTCAGGAGAGAGATTATGTGCGTGCAGAGGCAAACACTTCTACAAATCTCCAAATTCAGTTTATCTGATAATTATGTTTTAAATAGGTTTGTTTTCTTGGGCTGCAAAGATAAAAAGACTAAATTAATGACTTAAAAGTTGATGAAACACACTTGCAAACTTCTAGCATGTGATGCATTTCCTAAGCTAAACAAGATATTAAAGGAATAGTTCACAAAAAATGAAAATGTGTTGTTTATTTGCTTACCCCCTGGGCATCCAAGATGTAGGTGACTTTGTTTCTTCAGTAGATCACAAACGAAGATTTTTAACTCAAACCGTTGAAGTCTGTTAGACATATAATGGCAGTCAATGGGATCCACGGCTTTGAGAGTCAGAAAACATACACCGACAAACCAAATTAAACCATGTGGCTCATGACGATACATTGAGGTCTTAACACGTGAAACAATCGGTCTGTGCAAGAAACTGAACAGTATTTATATAATTTTTTACCTCTGATCAACCGCAATGTCCAACTGTCCTGAGCGCATTTGTGGGTGAACTATCTCTTTAAATGAGAAAACCAATGAGTTTCTTCAGTAGAACACCAACAAAGATTTTTAACTCAAACCGTTGAAGTCTGTCAGTCATATAATGGCAGTCAATGGGACCCACAGCTTTGAGAGTCAAAAAAACGTACACAGACAAAACCAAATTAAACCATGTGGCTCATGACGATACATTGAGGTTTTAACACGCGAAACAGTCGGTCTGTGCAAGAAATTGAACAGTATTTATATCATATTTTTACCTCTGATCCAACGCAATGTCCAACTGTCCTGAACGCATTTGTGGGTGAACTATCCCTTTAAATGAGAAAACCAATTAGTTTCTTCAGTAGAACACAAATGAAGATTTTTAAGTCAAACCTTGCAGTCTGTCAGTAATATAATGGCAGTCAATGGGACCCACGGCTTTGAGAGTCAACAAAACATACACAGAGAAAACCAAATTAAACCCTGCGGCTTGTGACTATACATTGAAGTCTTAACACGAAACAATTGGTCTGTGCAAGAAACTGAACAGTATTTATATAATTTTTTACCTCTGATCAACTGCAATGTCCAACTGTCCTGAGCGCATTTATGGGTGAACTATCTCTTTAAATGAGAAAACCAATGAGTTTCTTCAGTAGAACACCAACAAAGATTTTTAACTCAAACCATTGAAGTCTGTCAGTCATATAATGGCAGTCAATGGGACCCACGGCTTTGAGAGTCAACAAAACATACACAGAGAAAACCAAATTAAACCCTGCGGCTTGTGACGATACATTGAGGTCTTAACATGAAACAATTGGTCTGTGCAAGAAACTGAACAGTATTTATATCATTTTTTTTACCTCTGATCCACTGCAATGTCCAACTGTCCTGAACGCATTTGTGAGTAAACTATCGTTGTAAATGAGAAAACCAATGAGTTTTTTTTT
Organism: Garra rufa; assembly: GCF_049309525.1. Classification (NCBI taxonomy): domain Eukaryota; kingdom Metazoa; phylum Chordata; class Actinopteri; order Cypriniformes; family Cyprinidae; genus Garra; species Garra rufa. The sequence goes on along the minus strand of NC_133375.1, from coordinate 33,075,735 downwards.
TGTACTGTAATTACAGTTGCAATCAAAATTATTCAACCCCTAGAGACTGCAGTACTTTAAAAATACAAGCTTTTCTGAAGATCCAGGATTTAGGAAAAATTGCATCTACAACAGTTTACTGGCATATTAAAAGTGATAATGTCAATTAATAATGTAATGTTTTTGTGGAAAATATAAAAAAAAATTAAACTTTAAAAAAAGAAACAGTAATACTTTAGAATAAGGTTCTGTTAGTTAATGTTAGTTGATGTATTAATTAACAAACGGAACAATGAACAATACATTTTATTACAGTATTTATTTAACTCTGATAATGTTAGTTAATAAAAATATGGTCATTCATTATTTGTGTTAATTCACAGTGCATTAACCAATGTTAACAAGTACAACTTTTGATTTTAATAATGCATTAGTACATGCTGAAATGAACATTTAATTAAGATTAATAAATGTAGTAGTATTGTTCATTCTTGGTTCATGTTAACTAAAGTAGTTAACTAATGAACCTTATTGTAAAGTGTTGCAAAAAAAACTATAATAGCATCTCAATGATACTAAAATAACGCTGTTTAGGATTTGATTAGATCATGATGATCTCTTCACGAGAGGTTATTGGATGAGATTAGTTTTTTGAAATTAGCCAATGAAAGATGCAGAAAGCAATTCAAAGATGGTCTTCTTTTTTTTCGAATAACATGAACCAAAAAAATAATAAGCACAGAATGTGTAAATCAGGTCAAATCTGATCCACAAGTCTCAATCGGTTGCTTTGATAGTGAACAAACACGCAAATGGTAAGCAGTAATCCAGCTGAGGCAAGCATTAACTGTCTGCTTTTTTAGCAGATCAATTAGGGTGAACATCGCAAAATAATTAATATTCATGACTCAAGTACGCCTGGCACAGTTGCGCTGAGCCGCTGACAGAAAGTAAACTTCCTGAGGAGCGAAGACATGAACAACAGCAGAGAAGAAAAGCCGTCTTTGACAAACGCATGCATTTCTTTTATATTCATATATCTGTCACAACAATTCTGTTTCTGGAAAGTTTAGTTTCATGCTTTCAAGTACTTTCTCGCACGAGTGTATCCGTGGCAGCTAGGCGTTTAAAACTAATGATATTTCTAATGTGTATTTAGAGACGCTGATGAGATTTAGATATGCCCCCACTTTTCAGATTGTGTGTGTGTGTATGTAATGATTATGAATGGGACCCCGTAGAGTTCAGCTCTATTTTCATCTGGCCCTCGGCATCACCACATAATTAGAACAGACAAGGGAATGCAGATATTATTGCACATGCTCTAATTAATGTCATTACACGGGACACAATTTCAATAGTTCCGCTTTCATCTGAACTTGTTGCAATGGCGAGACATTTAGGCTCGCATTCGAATGTTTATTCAGAGGCTTGGCATCGTGCGCAGACTTCTTGAATGTGCATTTTTCACTAATTGCAGAAACGATTAAGTCAAAATGTAATTAGTGGCTAATTCATGGATACATGGATGCAGGTGCACATTAGAGCTGAAGTGTGTAATTTTCTTAATGTTAAAGTACTTACTCCTTTCTCAGTGCAGAGTCAACTACAGCAGGTTGATTTTCAGGAAACATGTCAACACTGGAGCTCTGTGGTGCTTTTAGTGTTTTCTGTTTTCTTCTGTTTTAGTGATTTGAGCCTCCCAACAAAGCAACATTGGCTCAAGAACTGGCTTGAGTTAGAGGCAGGACTGTCAGCTTGGCTCATCAATAGTTCACCCTAAAATGATCGTCATGTCTTTCCAAACCTGTAAGACCTTTGTTTATCTTGGGAACACAAATTAAGATATTTCTGATGAAAACCGAATGTTTTCTGACCCTGCATAGACAGCAATGCAACTACCACGTTTAAGGCCTTTTATTCCTCTTTTACAAAATGTAAAAATAAGTCTCCAGAGTGTGTATGTAGAGTTTCAACTCAAAATACCCCACAGATAATTTTTTATAGCTTGTTGAAAGTGCACCCTTTTTTTTAGTATTTGTCCCTTTAAATGCAAATGAGCAGGTGCTCCTGGCCCTCTTTTTTAGAAGAGGGCAAAGCTTCAAGAGCTGGCAAAAACAAAACGGGACAATCTCACGCACTGAAAATGCTAGAAAATCTCAGTAGCCTTATAGGTTTGAACTGGAATCAGTGTAAGGGTGTGTTCACACTTGTAGTTTGGTTTGTTTGGTTTATTTAAGGAAAATGATACATTTGGTCCTGGTCAACTTAGCGTTCACACTGGCATTTTTGACAGCGAACCTAAAGATACTGAACCTAAAAGCATAGTGATACCTGATTGGTCAGGTTGAATGACGTATATTTTGTGACGGAACTCACCAAACACTACAAACAAAAGGAAAATGTGCGTTTAACTAAAAGCAGTGCTACGGGTGTATTACATCAAAGTAACCATTCATTGATCGTCTGCTCAGCGCCACTTTAAGTTGAATACACCTAATGCCGTCTGCTGCGCGCTAATTGTTGCGTGTATATGATCTAATTTTTACCACCTGCAAACTCACAAAGAGCTCATGAAAGGCACTTTACCTCTTCGTTGCTAATTTTGTCTTGGATACACCGCGTTCCCTTCGTGAAATCATGTCACATAGTGTCGCATCTAAACTAACCAAAAACAGGAAGTAATGATGAGAAGTATTTGGTCGGGTTCGCATTCATATAAGCGGACCGAGACCCATCTTTTTAGTGGTCTCCGTTCACTTGTTTGGTGCACACGAGGGTTCGGATGGCAGCGTTTAAACTTACTTATATGAACTGCAGAGCAATCGGAGCAATCACATCAGAGTTCATTTTAATCGAACCAAACATGACAAGTGTGAACACACCCTAAAAGTCAGGTCATTTGATTGTACTATGCCTAATTAATGCACGTTTATAAATGTGACCCTGGACCACAAAACCAGTCATAAGGTTAAATTTGACAAAACTGAGATTTATACATCATATGCAAGCTCAATAAATAAGCTTTCTATTGATGTATGGTTTGTTAGGATAGGACAATATTTGGCTGAGATACATCTATTTGAAATCAGAAATCTGAGGATGCAAAAAAATCAAAAAGACTGAGAAAATCACCTTTAAAGTTGTCCAAATTAGGTTCTTAACAATGCATATTACAAATCAAAAATTACATTTTGATATGTTTACAGTAGGAATTTTACAAAAAATCTTCATGGAACATGAACTTTACTTAATTTCTTAATGATTTTTGGCGTAATAGCCAAAAATACATTGCATGGGTCAAAATTTTTGATTTTTCTTTTATTACAAATATACCCCAGCGACTTAAGACTGGTTTTGTGGTCCAGGGTCACAAATTACACAGACGGTGCGATTTAAAAATAACAACATAGCTGGTCTCTATTACAGACTTTATAAGTCCCACTTGTGATTATTGGTTTAACACATGCAAGCATTCAAATTCACATTGCTTTCGTATGCATTTTTTAACTACCATATTCCTATTTACAATCATTCTGGTAGCACATGAAGGCAGCATCAGTGAAAACAGCCAGAGACAATGGTAGCTTTAGTGCCAAGCGCTTTCAGAAAGGCAATTTGGAAAACAAACACGTGATACTTTGTCTGGAGCTGACGTTTGCGCCCAAAGCGTTGCTATTGATCCCTAAACATGTAGGGAACTTTACTGATTTTTTTGGGACATTTCCTTCAAACATGAAAGACTCTGGAGACTCCTGTGTTTGTTGGTGCATGCCAAAACACAAAATTTGTAATGTCTCTTTGGTGCTGACATTGTATATCTCCAGCAGCTACAGCCAAAAAACAGTAATGGCAGACAGCTGCTTTTCACTCATGGCTGTGTCTTTGCTAATAGGGCAGAGATCGCCACCAATAGGTGTGACGTGTACATAGGAAGAAATCTGGAATCGTGTGTTCAGAGCAACTGTTTATAATATATTGGGATTATGAAAAAAATGAATGGGTGGATTTTTACCATTATGGGCTGTTTTTTTTTTTCACACACTGACACAACTGTGTTCAAACACCTTATAAAAGTAATTTTTGCATAATAGGTCCCCTTTAAGTCTGCGTGTGTAGTAATTAAATCTGGACATATTACATCCTACAGTCTACAGCACAAACTACATGTTGGCATTGTCATGTGACGACTCTTCTGTGGCCTTATTGGGTAGAAAAATGTCAATTGGATATGCACTTCTGAATCTGGGTGATAGTGGTAGGTCATTCATGAATTTTTTAGCTATAATATTTAATGAATACTGTCAATTTGGACATAATGTTCATTGCATAACATATAGTAGACACACATGCACATTTCATGGAAGTGGCACAGAAATTACTTTTTACATTTATGCATTTGGCAGAAGCAAAACGACTTGCATTGCTTTCATGGTGAACTTTAAGTTCATGCATTCGCCCTTGGAATCAAACCCATGACCTTCAGCTTCTGTTTGAGCTGCAGGAATGATAATTACACATTAATTTTATGCTGCTTGCACTAATTACAAATGACACACTTTAGCTTTAATATATGTAAATATTATGTAAAATGTTTTTTTTTTTTCTTGTTTTACCATGCCTGTTATGTACTGAACTTGCTGCAAGACAAAACGTAGATCTGTAAGATCAAGGCTCAATAGACTGGGGGTTAACATATTGAAAATGTCATTCCTACTCATCTGAATTTGCCCTCACTACATAACGATTTCCAATACTCAAGACTGTCTCATTGTAGGCGTAAACATTCTGTCCATGCCAAGTTTGTTCTTTCATTTAGGACTGACGGTTGTCATTGTAGACGGGCTATTCCAGGACGGCAGTTATTCTTTTAATTACCCAGATGACGACAGTTGTCTCCTTAGGGTTAGATCTGAAGTGAGCCCCGTGGTATCAAGAATGAAATTTCCTGTAGCTCTTCTTCAGAAGGACGTTATGTGCCTCATGCTTAATGTAATAGCATTTAATATTAGCATGCTTAGCATCAGTTGGTTTCGACATTTCAATCAAGTTTATCTGCTCTGTAACTTTTTCAAAGTCGGATAAACCATTGTCACAACTTTGCATAAAGACATGAAGGGAACAGCTGGAACATGTCCCACGCCTGTCTTTTCATTTGGTCTGCGGTGGACCAATTAATACCCAACACTTGTCAATAAAAAATTAATAGGATCACATTAAAAAGCCATTAGAAATGCAAAATCATCCTGTCAGTGCCATAAAGCATGTCACACAGAAATAAAACATCATTAATATTCTGACTAAATGGCATTAGGTGAAAGTTACCGATTCATTTCTGATTAATATCTAGACATGTACCAGCATATCAGTCAATTAATAGCTAATGGCTAATTTTATGTTGAATCACCACTCAAGCATCTATTATTAGTTTCAATAGTGAGTCATTGGTGCAGTGGTTATCATCCAGTGGTAAATCATATTTGGCACCATACGCACACTGTGCTGTTAAATGATAATCTGTCAGTGTTATCCGGTTGACATTTAATGCAATCCAATAGTGTGATTGCAAGCGTGATATTGCTTTTATACACCAGTTCAATAAATAAGCTGATAAGAAACTAATTTAAGGCAGAGTTGTGTAGTACAGTCTTTCATGAATGACTTGTTCTTTTTAGACAAATCTTTTATATGACTCAGGAATTATGAGCTGTCTCAAAGATTGATTTGTTCATTTTGTTGTGACTGTGCATACGCAACATCTCGAAAAGACACTGTAGGGACCTGAAGTGAACTAACTTCTGTTTCCCATAATTCAGGGTGGCCGCGGATCCTTAAAAAGTCTTAAAAAGTCTTAAATTCCGTTGTCCTAAAATAAGGCCTTTAAATGTCTTAATTTGTCTTAAATCTAAATCCAAGGGTCTTAAATTTTTTACACTTTGAAAAGGAAAAGTTTATCGTTTGGAGGAGAATCTCCTGCGCAGGTTCTAAATCTGTTCTGTTGCTAGACACGCGCTTGCTTGACAACGCCTCAGTGTTGCCATATTTAGCGGGTTTCCGCCCAACTACACGCATTTGAATCGCAGATTAGCTGTTAAGTTTAACCATCATAGAGTAAAAGTTTATAATTAGCACATGTTTTTACGTTGCCGCACACAACTGGCGCGAGCAGGCGCAGAGAGAGAGAGAGGAGAGAGAGGCGCGCGGCGCGATTCACACAGATTGATTCCTCTTTAACTGCTATTTGAACGGAAACGTACATACCAAGTCATGTCTTAATACCCGTTTTGGTATTCTGTTTAACAGTCGTTTATGTCTTCAGTGAACCGAAACAGCTGAGAAAGAGATGCGTGCCAGTATTCGGTTTGGGCATTTGGCCTTAAAGAGACAGCGTCCTATAAATACCTGCAGTGAGAAACACTAGTTATTTTACAATTAATTATTAAATTTCCCCTCCTGAATACTAGTGTTATTGATTTTATTACTAACTTTATGTTGTATTCATTTACACTTGTCATTTGTGTAATTGTTCTTGTTTTGTTACTGAACTTTAGTTCAGATAGTAGTTTTTGCTGTGGATGAGAAGTAGCCTACCTAAAGTAAGCATTCAGTAATTAGGAAAAAACAAACTTTTTTTCTTTTTTTTTTTTTTTTTTTTTTTGCTGATCCGAAAAATGATCCGATCCATGACTCAAAATCCGTGTTTGTTACACTGTTACATTGGCTTCAAAGTGTGTGAGAGCCTTGACTTTGTCATGGAATAGAAAATAATTTCTTCTTCTGGAATAGTGTTTTCTGTTGAATATTCCCAAGAATAATCAGTTAAATAAAATAATAATTTAAAATATCTTCATAGTTTTGTGCTAGACTTTTGCGGGACTTTCAATTTGGTCTTAAATTTTGTTTGAAAATGGTATTAAAAAGTCTTAAAATGTCTTAAATTTAACTTGGTCAAACCTGTAGACACCCTGTAATTGATCTTTAACTGATTATCTTTCAAATTCAGAATATCATCAAAGATTATGTATTAAAAGTGTTCAGGGGGAATTTATCTATAAATATGTTTTCGTGTTGAAAAAGTGTTTTCGAATGATTCAGTCGATTGAATGACTCAACACATAATGGCATACTACTCATACTACAGTGTTTATCTTTCTGTGGCAGAAATAGTAACTAGTACACAGTTCAGAATTCAACAAATGACTCACTCATAGAGTTTGCTAATCATATACACTCTAAAAAGTGCTGGGTTAAAAAATAACCCAACCATAACCCAGCTGCTGGGTAACTATGGGACAGAACACGCGTTGGGTTGTTTTGACCCAAGTGCTGGGTTAAATCATTTGACCCAAAATGCTGGGTTGTTTATTTGACCCAACCAGTGGGTCAGATTAACTGTGTTGCTGGGTTAAAAACTACCAAAATATTGGGTTATTTATTGTCTAATTGCCTTGCTACCTTTATATTTACCAATAATAATATATAAATCACAAAAGAATGTAAAATTATTATTGTTTTTCTGTAATACAGTTACACAACACAAAAATTTAATATGTAAATGTCATTTTAATGAGTTTTCATATTTCTTTTTAATACAGTTTTCAAATAGGTGTAGCTGTCACACATTTTGTCCAACCCTTAAAGACACAAATAACGGTTTTAGTAGATCAGTTTCTTTTAAACAAAACTGTAAACAAGGCACACTATATTCATATTCTTTATGTCAACATTGCAGCAGCAGAACACTCAAAAATGAATTATTACCACATTAGAATCATTCCAAACATTGTGCCATTAAAACTAAGCCAAACAGAGAGTCCACCAGACAATTCTTACAATTTAAAACATGTTACAAGTGGCCAAAAAAAAAAACTTCACACATGAAGACTTATGTCCATCAATATGATATACTGCAAGCTGGAGAAATTCCCAGGCAACAAGTCCGCTTCAATGGCATGGCCTGGAACAATGGCGAAGGTCTAGAAATGTTGTTGTCTCATCCCAAGGCTCAAATCCACCATGTTGGTCCCCACCTGTTAATTATACGGCATTTAGTCTTGCAACATTACATTTTAAGTTAAGTGTATTTTATGAACATAAACACAGAGGCATGAAATAAATGCTCATTTTACTTCTCAACTTTTCATACAGTTGTGGTCAAAATTATTATAACACTAGTATTTTCACCAGCTAAATGAGGTTAAGTCAGTGATTTCTATCTTTTGCTGTAGTGTGTCAGTAGGAAATATCGGTTTACATTCCCATTCATTTTGCCATTAATTGTGATAATCCAGTGACATTTTTGTTCTGTGCTCCACACAGGATCTGATCTCATCATCATCCAGAAGAACTGTGAAAGCCTCACCAAGATGCTCCAAGAGACCTAACTGCAAAGCTACAATACTGTTAAAAGTTTTAAGCACTTGTCTAAAAATGTCATAAAATGACGCTGTCAAAAATAATGTCATAAATAAATGTTCTTAATCAATTAACCTTGATTAACTAAATTAAATCAACATTTGGTTTGACCGTCCTTTTGTGTTTAAAGCAGCTTTTGCCCTACACTAGGTGCACTTGCACATAGTTTTTCAGGTAGCTTTGCAGGTAGGTCTCTTGAAGCATCTTGGGGACGTTGTCACAGTTCTTCTGGATTTAGTCTGTCTCAGTTTGTTCTGTTTCTTCATGTCATTCCAGACAGACTGGATGATGATGAGATCAGATATCTGTGTGGAGGATTGGCTGTTGTGCCAATGTAAACTGATATTTCTTACTGACACACTACAGCAAAAGATAAAAAACACTGACTTAAAATCATTTTTTAGCTGGTGAAAATACAACTGTTATAATAATTTTGGCCACCACTGTGTTTATATATATATATATATATATATATATATATACACACCCTTATTAGAGCAGAAAACATAAAACAAAACTTACAGGTTGTACGTCAATGAATGGCCTCTGGGATTCCGTGGTTGTGGGTCTGAAGACCTTTTATCCAGAGTGGGCAGGACTTTGAAAGCACTTTCCCCTTTAGCATCTAAACCATAGGAATAATATGCAAACTGTGAACCATATTTTATAATCAAAACAAACTGAAACACTTTCATATGAAGATTTCTTCATTCCTTTAAATAATGCAAATTAATTCCCACCCTCATTCAACTACTGCAGGTTAAGTTTAGGTATGTGGTCAGATTCAGGGATGTAGAATATGCTCATGCAGAGTAAGGCATCAGTTTGTGCTTCATAAGTACTAATTAACAGCCAATATACAAGCTAATAAGCAACTAGTTAAGTGTTACTGTACCATTGTATTTACCAGTTGATGTGTGTCAAATACAGTTGCATATTGTTTTATAGATTGACATATTATAAGAAAAAGCTTACCTTAAGTCATGTCACCCAGCTCTGAATGCACCTCACTGTGAGCACTGGCAAGAATTAGGTCTGCAACTGTAGCCCAGTCTTCAAAAAGTCTGCCTCTGGATATAGCTTCCTAAAGTCTTGTGAAATCTGATCAAATCTGAAAAACAAATGTGGTTCAATAAGTTTAAGGTTTATACTGGTCTCCTAGTTTGTAATGCAACACAGGCATTCAATAAAATAGAGGAAGAGTAAGGGGCCGTTCACATGCCGCGCAAAACGCGTGAAAACGCAAGACGCGTCGCTTTCTTTCCAAAAACGCAGCTTGCTCTCTCATGGCGTCTGCCGTTGCTAAGCAACCATGTCCCGCGCCTGGAAAAAATGAGCTACCATTATGAGCGTATAATAACGAACTTAAGTGCGCAAAAAACGCGACATGTGAACGGCTACATACACCACGAGAGATTAAGTCTAACTTTACATACTGTAGCTAAGACAACATTACATTTAAGTAATAAACAATAGTACATACCAGTCATATTGTGGTTTAACATTATTAAAGTAAGGGACATAGCGTTTTAGCTAATGCAGATAAGTTACCTCAAGGAAAAAACCGCGAAAATGCTCAACATAAAACATATGGATCTATCGTTGGATTCGGCACGTCGCAAACATTTACTTGAAAAATATGCCCTTAAAAGATAAATTTTTGTATGAAATGATCTAATTTTGACAAAACATTACAAAGCAATACAGTATGCAGACAGTAAAGGAACTTACCCCCGTATTTCTGACCTACTCTTTCCATAAGGCGTTAAAATAAAGGCCATATGTATACTGTAAATTATACAAATAACACTACACACACACACACACACACACACACACACACACACACTTTATATAACAATAAAGCGATTGTTGAGGCAAAAAAGTACATCGCTAGGCTGCTTAAGTTACAACGTTCGTCATTCACGGAATAAAAATGCCAGCCCCGCACAGCGACATATCAAATATTGCATTAAACAGTGAAATCAGTACGCTCTAAAACACAACTTATTAAAAATAAAGGTAAATAATTATATAATCATATTATTAATTTACCTTATAATCCTGCTTGCTGCGAGGTGCGTGACCGCCTGGCGACGAGACGAGTGAAGAATCCAGAATGTTCGATGAAGTGAAAAAAATAAACAAACCGGTTGGGTCAAAATAACCCAACCCAGGTGTTCATAGTGAAAGAACCCCTTATAGTCCATTTGACCCAGCATGATCAACCCAACTGTGTGTTTACAGTGCCTCAAACAACCCAGAATTTTGACCCAGCACAATTAACCCAGCAATGTGTTTACAAAAATAACCCAGCACTTTTTAGAGTGTAGAATAGCTGATTTTATTTATTTTATTATATATTTTATATAATATATGATTATTATTTTTTTAAGTATATTATTCACTAAAATGCAGTGCTGTTTGCCAGTTAACGTTGCATTTATGGCTGTCACAATATTAGATTTCTCACTAAATGATTGTCATGGCCTCAAAAATGTGCAATAACGATATATCTATAGAAGTTTCTAAAAAAATAAAAAAATAATTTTTGTTTCTTTTTGACCAATGAACCACACCATTGCATACAAAAGGAACAATTACACTAAACAGAGGAGACTAAAATGCTATCCGATTTTAGTTTAACACTGTGTCAAAGTAAGACAATTTCTGATATTAAGTACGTATTTTGTGTTATAGCATTGTTTAAGTGTTTGAAATAACTTACTATTATGAACGGATTCTTTTTTTTATAATATTCTATAAAGTGATAAAGGCTATTTCTCAGCTTTTATTTACATTTGAACAAAAAGTGGCATGTCCAAAATTATTCATACCCTTTGCAAACTGTTACAGTCTATGGGAAAATCCAAAGTTCTATACCATTCCAAATAGTCCAAGCTGTTCTAAAGCATCCCAATTACCCTGATTCATTGGGAACAGCTGTTTTAATCAACTCAACAGGTGAAAAACAGAAGCTCTCTGCTGTTGGTTTGTGGACAGTCATGGCTAAGACAAAGGAGCTCACTGAGGACCTGCGGCTGCGCATTGTGGCTGCTCACAAGTCAGGAAAGGGCTATAAGACCATATCTAAATGTTTTGAAGTTCCAGTGGCTACAGTGCGAAGTGTTATTAAAAAATACAAGACGTTCCGCACTGTGAAAAATCTCAGAGGACGTGGTCAGAAGCCAAAAGTGACACCTGTGCTGGCCAGGAGGATAGCAAGAGAGGTAAAAAAAAAAGAATCCAAGGATCACCACCAAGGCCATCCTGATGAATCTGAGCTCTGCTGGTGGCAACATCTCAAGGCAGACAGTCCAACGGACACTGCACACCACTGCGTTCCACGGATGCAGACCAAGGAGGACACCACTTCTCCAGATAAGGCACACAAAAGCCCTCTTGGCCTTTGCAAATGCTCATCTGGACAAAGAAGACGACTTCTGGTCTTCTGTTTTATGGTCAGATGAAACAAAAATTGAATTGTTTGGCCACAATGATGTAGCCTTCATTTGGCATAAAAAAGGAGAAGCCTTCAACCCTAAGAACACCATCCCCACTGTCAAACATTGTGGTGGGAACCTAATTTTTTGGGGGTGTTTTTCAGCCGGTGGACCAGGGAACCTAATCACAGTAAACTGCACCATGAAAAAGGAGCAATACATCAAAATTCTCAACAACAACATCAGGCAGTCTACAGAGAAACTTAACCTTGGGCACCAGTGGACATTTCAGCACGACAATGACCCAAAACACACAGCAAAAGTGGTGAAGAAATGGTTAGCAGACAAAAACATTAACGTTTTGCAGTGGCCCAGCCAGAGTCCTGACTTAAATCCAACTGAGAATCTGTGGAGGGAGCTAAAGATCAGGGTGATGGCAAGGAGACCCTCCAACCTGAAGGAGTTGGAGCTCACCGCTAAAGATGAATGGGCAATAATACCAGCGGTGACATGCAAAAAGCTGCTCAGCAATTATTGGAAGTGTGATTGCTGTAATAGCCAATAAAGGCTTTTTTATTGATTATTGAGAAGGGTATGAATAATTTTGGACATGCCACTTTTTGTTTAAATGTAAATAAAAGATGAGTAATATTTTTTTCCACAATGATGCCTCTTGTACATCGTCTTATTATCTTCTGGGAGACATCTGTGTCATTTCAAATAAAAAAAACTTGCTGGTTGAATAAAAGTAACTAAGTCAGAATTTGCCAGGGGAATGAATAATTTTGGGCTTGACTGTATATTTTTTTTTTACTTCTATAAGTCTTGCTTGTGGACATTCTGCACAAGGGCGCCCTCCAGTGTCGAGTATGAATGAAACAAATCACGTGAGAATTTAACACTGCACTTGCTATACTATATACTTCAGTGTGGTAAAAGTTAAACAAAAATTATTATGCTAATAATCTTATAATAAATCAAAAAACAAGACGTATTGAAAAAAACTAGGGAGTTGAAATGGCAGCTGCAGCCAGTGATTAATCCTCTGCTGCCATCTTCTGGTTATATGGGTAATTGCATGTTATTTTCATCTTAAAAAGATGTTGTTTTCCATGGAAATACTTTTTTCCAAGTCATCTTTATGAATAAAAAGTGAATATTTGAAGTGAATTTTTTATTGCACAGCTGTAGAGTTCAAAAATAATAAAGGCTTAAAATATTACAAGATTTTAAAATGTGTTCATGACTATGAAGGCAAGTTACTTGATTATTAAGAATACGATTAAGATGTCCTTGAAGAGAAGTATCGCTAGCTAGCTAAAGCTAGCCTAAACACGTTATGATAACGTTATTATGCTAATAATCTTATAATAAATCAAAAAACAAGACGTATTGAAAAAAACTAGGGAGTTGAAATGGCAGCTGCAGCCAGTGATTAATCCTCTGCTGCCATCTTCTGGTTATATGGGTAATTGCATGTTATTTTCATCTTAAAAAGATGTTGTTTTCCATGGAAATACTTTTTTCCAAGTCATCTTTATGAATAAAAAGTGAATATTTGAAGTGAATTTTTTATTGCACAGCTGTAGAGTTCAAAAATAATAAAGACTTAAAATATTACAAGATTTTAAAATGTGTTCATGACTATGAAGGCAAGTTACTTGATTATTAAGAATACGATTAAGATGTCCTTGAAGAGAAGTATCGCTAGCTAGCTAAAGCTAGCCTAAACGCGTTATGATAACGTTTAGCTGTCAGCATTTAAATGAACAACTATGCATGGACTCTTTTGAGATTACCAGGCTCTGCAGTTTTTTAAATGTTGTTAAATAATATGAAACTAAATGTTCGTGCCGCTATCATCATTATTTATGTTGCAATTATTATTTTTTTCAGTTTCTGATAAGAACAAATTGAAAACAGCATAGACCAAAAGATCGATTGGGATTCAAGAATCAATATTGGTTCATAAAAATGAGAATATTAAATTAAATGTAACACAAAAATAAATGCAATTAAATGTGTTAATATAATTAAAATATGGAAATAAAAATTATGGGTATTAATTGATTATGATGGAATTGTTACAACCCTGTCAGTCAAAATGACAGACAATGTTAGTCTAACACAACCTCTGATCGAGACACCACTAAAACACAATAACAATAGTTCATTATTTAAATATAATGAATGTAGTCAATACCGTTATATTATCTGATTTAATTTTATCTAAAATATTTTTGTATTTGTATTATGTATTTATATATGCTCCGATAATTTACTGTTGAAAAAAGCACCAAAAACTGCATATAAACAGACATACAGTGTAGTCGTGTGTGCTTTCGTCATTTAAAAGAGCTAATTCATGTGTCTGAATTGGAGTTGCTTGATTTGTTTAATTGTTTTACTTAATCAGCCTCTAACAACGCAGATGTCATGTGCAAATATACACCGGCATGATTCATTCATAGTGAATTTAATCTTGTTCAGCAACTAAGTGATATTAAAATGTATTTAAGTGTGTGTAACTGCTTTTCTGCTTCGGGTATAAAGGCAGATTTCACAACTCGTCATGGATCCATGTAGATGACAATATGTCTCTTGCATCATATCCGTGCCATGCGTTTCTTTCCCTTCACACATGTCTCTCTCTATCTCTGTCCTCTGTAACATGTTGTGTAGGTTGATATCTCTCATGAATAATAAATGATGGGTCCTGATTGGTAATCCACTGATAACTCCATGAGCCACAGACCTTGTGGATGCATCATCTGTCCTCCAGCACCCTCTCAATCCATTCATTCCATCCATCCTCAATTAGAGATTATCATCTCTCAGTCTGTAATATATTGAATGAGTCATCCCACCATCACCACCTCACTATACAAGGTCTCTCTCCCTATTCTCTCTCTAGAATTCGTCATGCTCTAAAATGAGCTCTTGCCTGTGTTTTTTTTTTTTCTGTCTTGATTGTCTCATGAATGTTTTGTGAGCTTGAGACAAACCAGGCTAATGATTTGCTTTGATGTTTCAAAAGTTATAAACTTTCCACAGCAGAGGAATGATTCATTTCTGGCTCTTTCTCTTTCTCTTTATCAGTATTTTGCAGCCTGACATGGGGAAAAAGTCCAAATACAAAACCTCAGTGAAAAAGAAGACTCTAAACCCAGAGTTTAACGAGGTCAGCTATTTCAATTAAAGGTGTGGTCACATGAAGCTGCACAACTGAATGAGATTATGGTTCTCGCAATTTATTAAGAATGAAAAATGCTGATCCCTTTCCATTCAAGTCTATTTGCACTTAAATGCCTTTTACACTTTTTTTTTTTTTTTTTTTTTTTTTTGCAGTGGTGGAGCATTGCAGCCAGTCACAGACAAATGCAATGGCAAACCAAAGGCATTTAAATTAGTGTATATTCCTTATAGGGGAGTGTTGATTATCCTTTTAATCTAAAGTTATAATCAGAATAAAATAGAAGAAATGCATAACAATGAGGGTGTTTTCACAGTCATGCAGCCCTTTAGACTTTCTGCTCTATTCAAATGCTTTCATCTTCATGTAAATGTGGGCGAACAGAAACACAAGCACAAGTGAAAAAGTTTTATACTTGGCTGCATACCTGTGAATTTTGTATAGTCACAGATTGATCTCAACTCAAAACGAAGAATAAAAACTTGGTTTGGAATTTGTGGGAAAGTAAAGTAGGTGGTATATATGACACATTTTATTCTTTTTTTTTTTTTGTACTTATTTATGATTTATTTAAAAACAGAAGCCTTAGAATTTAACATGTTCAAAGCTGAGTGTGACCACACTTGAGTGTGAATATAAATGTTGTTTTGTGCCTCTACCAAAACTCATGTGTGTCCTCTTCAACCCAGGAGTTCGCCTATGAAGTCCCGCATGATCAGCTGGCCAAGAAAACCCTAGAGATCTCAGTCTGGGACTACGACTTGGGCATGAGCAATGACTTCATAGGTGAGTTTTACATGCAAAAATATGCATTTCCATGAAGTCTATCACAGCGTGCCAATATACAGCCATATCGCAAGGCTATGAGTGTGATATGTATTCACACACTAGTGCCGTCGAACTGTTTTATAAATGCAATACTTCGACAGCACAAGTGTATAAATACATAAGAAACAACAAAGTGTTTTAAAAACGCTCTTTTGTGCAAACTACTTCCTTCTGCCATTGGATTCAAGTGTTAGTTTGACAGTTTAATCGCTGATCCCAAGCCTCCATTACTAATTTGAAAACGTCACTTCAGAGCTAGTAATAAAGGAATGTTGCGTTGTTTCATTGAAAGCTTGTTGTATTACTGCATTGAAAGCTCACTGTATTATGTAGAGTATTATGAGAGAGATTTAAGCCAGTGTGATTACCTGCATCTCATACAGCATTCATTCTTCAGCTCAATCTCATATAGACTGTTTTCAAACAGCATAAATTAGCAGGTTTAGACAGTATAGCAGAATAGCATATTCAGTAGTATTTTAAACATGCCATCCATGCTGTTGTTTATAGTATGACCACACATCCAGCTAACTGACCAAATCGTGGCGTAAGTGCAAACCCTTTATTCACAATAGAACATTAGTTTGAATGTCTGCTGATATGGAAAGCGATATCTTTGTTGCACTATCCTTTCATCTGTTAAGTGTGATTTCTGATGACAGCACTGTTCAGTGCATTTGTTGGCTGCATCCAACAAAGTATTGTTGAAAGTAAAATTAACATCCTTGTTTACAACCCTGTTTCGGTCTCTTTCAATATAAAAGTCTTTACTGCTGACTCACTCATAAAAACAATCTCTTGTCGCCATCTAATAGAAGAATAACGTAACTAAAATCGCCATCACAAACATACACACCATTTCCCAATACTAAATACTATTATTAAATATTAGTATTATTTATATAAAATATTTTTTATTGAATGATAAAAGTTGCTAGGCAATTCAGTCAAAAGTACAAACGCGCGCGCTACAGCATTAAATTTATGTAAAATAAACATGATGGGATTTTGCCCTCAACAAATAATAGATTAACAAGACCAAAGACTGCTGTTAGATTTACCCAAAACAAATTGTATCTCATGTTTAACCACTATAGAGACATCAGAGCCAGCAGCAAAATCCAGAAGACCTAGGCAAAGTGAGGCTGCTCTTAGCGAGTTCATGAGCACTGAATGGCCGCTGATGCCCTGGAGCTCACATTTATAAAAACATTAAAGCAAATTTTCTAATATATGTTATTGTTATTAACAAACTGCATATTTTAAGTTTAAACAAGTACATTCTCGCCTCTAACAACTACATTCCATGACAAAAAAAAACATATTATTTATACTAGGGCTATCAAAATTAACGCGTTAACAAATTCATTTTAACGGCACTAATTTTATTAATGCGCGTTTTCTGTTTGACCCACTACCTAGCAGTTACAGAAATGGATGCACAGTGTTGCCAACCTAACGAAAAGTGTCTAGCAACAATACATAAACACATAATTGGACAAACCTAATATAGTTTCTGAGGCTCTCCGGTTTTGCCGAACGAGCGCGAGGTCTCCCAATGCGCGCGCAGCCGCGCACCTCCCTCTCTTTATATCTACGGCTGCTCTGTTCAGTGAGCGGCAGTGGAGCAGCGCTTTCAGTTAAACCAGATATTATGTTGCTTCCAGTGCTTGAAGTGGGCCGGTACGCAGGCACATCTGCCATATTTAATGAATGCAAGCGGAGTTGGTCTACGTTATTGGTGCTGTGGGGTTGATGCGTAAAGCCACATACGAGTATGCAAGCGAAAACGGCGTATTAAATGCACGTCAAACACATGCATAATTGCATATCATATGCACGCCAAAGTTAATTTCAGCTTATTAATAGCACGCCAAATAGAAACAGAAAATCGTGCTAGTGCGCATTTTCATGAGACCAGGCTCTCGAATCAGTACATTATAACGAAAACAATACCTTAAAAAATAAAAGAAGCAGGTTTTTGAGATCACATAACTTTAAACGGGTAAACTCCTAAAAAGTCAAAGGATCGTGAAGGCATTCAAACAGGAAGTTAAAAACAACGATAATAATGCAGGGAATAGTGACTTACGTCCAGATGCCGGTAAATGATTCTTTTCAGCGATTGAATCATGATCATAATTCAGGATTTTTTTCAGTTATTATTTCATATTACTTTTGTTGTCTGATAACAGAAATACTAAATTATAACAATGGAAACAGTTTTGTTGAGAACTTGGCTGCATCAAATGACAGTATGTGGGCACCGAGAGGCAAACAAATGTAATAGTAAATGTACATTTTGCATGTTCAGAAGAAGTGAGCTGCCCTGTCCTGCAAATAATCTAAACAGGCTTGTGTAAGTAAATTGCTCAGTGCAAAGAATGGGAACCTGGTATTTCTGTGTTCTTTTTTTCCATGTGTCGAATAGACATGAACAAGTTATTTGAAAAACATCTATGACCTTTGAAACATGTCTAGTCTTCATGCTCTATGTCGAGTATGCTTTCACTAATAATAAACATATATTTGCTTAAAGCATCCATATTTGTCCATGCCAATGTTGATTAGAGTATTAAAAACTTCAAAAAGTATTAATTTAAGGTACATTTAGAACAGATAAAAATGTGCGATTAATCGCGAGTTAACTCATGACAACCATGCGATTAATCACGATTAAAAAAAATAAACGATTGACAGCCCTAAGTTATACTATTACTGTGGATTTAGGTTTCCACATGACACTTGCTGAAAAATACTGCAAACTAGGGCTGCAACTAACGATTATTTTGATTATCGATTAGTTCACCGACTAATTTTTCGATTAATCAATTAGTTGGCTTAATGTCAATTATTTATTTATTTTTAAAATCACACTGTTCCACATTCTAAATGCTATGAACACACAGTGCTAAACAATTTACAACAATTCACCTGTCGTAATAAAGAGAAAAAACAAATATCTGAAGAAAATAAACAAGCATAAAATACAGTGTTTCTGCTATTTATTCTGCCGTGTCGGTGTTTAGTGTCCCGCCTACAGCAGCATCAGCGAGCGCAAGTGCCTTCAGCAGAGTTCCACGTTCAGATGCACGCAGTAAGATTAAACTGGCCGCAAAGCCCCAGCTAAAGTAATTACCATGAATGTGGCAGGGGGAAAATTAAGGAGATATTCAAATTATTTATTAATTAACTAGTATTTTCTGAGTCAGTGTCGCAAAGATCTGCTCACTGGACGCACTTTTAAAGCCTAAATGCATCTTTATGGATTAGGCCTATATCTAATAAAAGAGTTTTGTTTTCGATTTGAATTATTTCGTTTTATAGTAGTGCAGTAATAATTTAAAGTAAATGTATTACTCTTACATTTATGAGCAAAAATGAAGTTTCACATGGCGCTTGCACCTTCATGTCCTGTAAAGCTTTCACTCTGCGCACAAACGATTAGATGTGCGCCTATAGGGCCTACACATTAACAAAGTTAAACGATTAAACTAATATTGTGATATGCTTTCAGTTTTTTTATATATATATCTAAGGATTTTAATTTATATCGTGATGATTTGAGATGGCTAAATTCATATGTCGGCCGCTGGGCGCTTCGTTACTTTAAAAAAACAAAAACTTGTATTTCACAAATAAAGTGTTCCAAATATATTTCTAAATTAACTTTATAAAATAAAGAAACGAAAATAAATGTAATTACCTTGTTATTAAAAACAGCAGCTGCGCAATGGGGAAGAGAAAGAGAGGTCCAGTAATTCTGATCAGCTGTCGAGGTTGTTTTTTGCAACGAATGTTTGTTTAATAGCCTATTTAACTCTTTTTTTAGGCTACTTTCTTATTTAAATGTTCTATTTCGTTGATTTATTTTAGCGTTTTGTAGGTTGCTTCTTCAACGACGGAGTTGCTAAACACGCTTGTTTGTTAATGTTTGAGGCTCATTTCTTTTTCCTATAAACACCGCACCACCGTAGTTGGTAGAATCTGCCACCGTCACAGCCCTGGCCTATAGTTCCTACCCTTCATAAATACGTGCACTACATATTTTATTTAAATCTAAATTTAACATTCAACGGCAGACATAAATGTTTTTGCGCTGACTCAGTATTAAGTGTCTCCCTGTCTGTGTTCTTTGTTCCGGCTGTCTGACGCTCATTCAGTAAAGATTTAAACAGACTGCCAGGATGGACTTTTATGCATAAATGGAAATGCTTGTGTGAATTTGTGACATTTAAAGATAAGGATATGACCGTAAACTAAAAGTTTTCATACTGAGGATGTGAACGGATCTGTCAAAGCGCCTCACAGGGCAAGCCATTACGCTATCAGCTTCAAAATAGAGATAGTTTAAAATAAAGAATTCTCATGTTTTGGGCAGCTCAGATCACGTATCTCTCCTGCAGCATCTCAGTCTGTTTCCTCCACTCTTCTTAGAGGCATTATGTCTATAGACATGCGTCATTCAGTGCTGTAATTTGACGTGATCATCTGAAGTGCACGTGCACTGTGGGCGGACCCGACTAATCGATAATGAGAATCGTTGTCGACGAATTTCATTATCGATAATAATCGATTTTATCGATTAGTTGTTGCAGCCCTACTGCAAACGGAGTGATACAAACCGTGAAGCGGTTGAAGTTCCAGTATCACTAGAATATCACACTCCTCTCAGCCAATCAGATTAGAAGATAGTGATTTGCTTTGAACATTTCTGCGGAATGCTTTGCTGCATAGACTTCCAATGTAAAAGCAAACCGAGCGACAAGTCAAATTATTGTCTCTGGCATTGTCAGCATGCTACAGATCTAGATAGAGCTTAATTTATTTTGACATGGATCTTTGTTTAAGATGGTGCTGTTTTTATGCTTTGTTCTTGTTACAACTTGTATGTCTTATTTCCTGTGCAGAATAAGAAAAGAGGTTTTTATAAAGGGTCTCTCATCATCTCATTCTCATCCAAACCTGTATGAATTTTTCCTTCCTTGGAGCACCAAAGGAGTCGTTTAGCAGAATGTCCACTTTGCATTCAGTGGAAGTGGATGGGGTCCAAAAAAACAAAAAAGCATCACAAAAGGATCATAAAAGTAGTCCGGTATGAACCACATGATAAGTTTGTGTGAGGAACAGACGGAAATTTCAGTCGTTAATCACTGAAAGTGCCGCTTGACAGCCATGGTCACTATTCATTTTTAATGAAAGAGCAGCCTGGACATTCTGCTATAAATAACTGCTGACGAAAAAAGATCATACAGGTTCAGAAAGACATGCAGGTGAGTAAATGATGACAGAATTTTCATTTTTGGCTGAACTGTCCCTAAGTGAAAAGAGACAGAGGAAGATTCTAGAACAGAAAGGCTCCTGAGCTTTGTGCTGTGACATGTTTATTTATGGTTGAATGACACAAGCGTTCTGTAAAGATCAGGACAGTGAGAGTAATTGATGTCAGTGTTACTGATTTAGAGAGGATGGCTGAGGAATGGATGGGGGGATCAACAGAAGTGTAAAGAAATGAAGGGATGTGAATGAACAGAGGCTTGTGAGAGACATCCAGGCGTGAAGGCACATGGAGGACGCAGGTCTCGGATTGACAAGTGCAATGAAGCTTAGTATTTATTTAACATTTTCTTGGATCTTTTCAACTTGCTTTCTTTCGCCTGCTCTCCGTCCATTTCCGTTCTTTTTCTTTCATTGCCTATGGCAGGGATGTCATGCGTAGGGTTCATTTGTCATGGCTTGCTCGTGGCCGTGAGCATGTGGTATTGATGTGAGGTGTGTGTGTGTGTGTGTGTGTGTGTGTGTTTGTGTAGAAGTGATCGAAGCGGGACAGAATCTCAGTACGTGAGGGGCCTGATGAAATGAAACGCAGCTTGTGTCCACCAGCACACTCACACGCAGTTTCATTATTTAGAGCAAGTTCAGGTGTTAGACTAAGGGGGAAACGCGCTGAAGTGTCTAGAACAACTCACCTCAGAAACCACAGTCATATATACAAATATGCATATGTGGGCTATTCTACAGAATTGGTTCAAACTGCTGTCCGACAACCAAAAAACACATTTAAAAAGCATTTAAAGGGATAGTTCACCCAAAAATGAAAATTTGATGTTTATCTGCTTACCCCCAGGGCATCCAAGATGTAGGTGACTTTGTTTCTTCAGTAGAACACAAATGAAGATTTTTAACTCAAACTGTTGCAGTCTGTCAGTTATATAATGGCAGTCAATGGTTACCAAATCTTTAAGAGTAAAGAAACGTGCTAGCTAACTCTGATTAGCATATTTAAACGGTTAAAAAGTGTCTAATATTATCACTACTGAAACAGTCACAACTGAAACATTTGGTGGTGACAAAGTTTTGGTAGTGACATCTTTGAGGGTTTTTTTAGGTGTTATTCCATAAAATTTTCACTACGGAAATAGTCACAACCGAAAAAACGACGTTGTTGTTTCTGAAGTGACAAAAGCGGACACATAGTCCTCATATTTGGGGGAAATAAACAACATTTTAGTACAGTTTTAGGCATTTTTTTAATATTTTAGAATGTTTTAGTATGTGGGTTAAGTAAGGAATAATTGACGGCGGGCAGAATTCTTAGAAAATAATGCACACATTATGGTGTGCATTATTTTCACAGAATTCTACGGCCCGAAGTCAATTATTCCGCTTATATTACAGTTACCACACCTCAAGACATCGATCAGATGATATATTTCAAGACATTCGTCTGGTTTTTATCCTTAAAATGCTATTGTGAGTAGGATTAATTTCTTACGCAGCTCATCCAACAGCTTCGTTGCTAGTTCCAAAACATCATTTTAGACCTAGTAACGACGCTTGAGCCGTTGATAGCAAACTAATGCAGTTAATTATGAAGTTTAGACAGACCGACAGACAAGCAGACGGACGGCAAGAGAGAGGGACAGAGTTTAAGATCGTAAATTACCTCTCTCAAGTCTGTGTGTCTCTCAAAGGTGACTGGCAGCATCATCTCTACTGACAGTTAAACTTTAAGTTCATTTTCTTCAAGACCACGCCGTTGTTACCTCGCGTGAGAACTGTCATGTCGTTTTTAAGTTGTTTATCGTCAGAGATGCGCTAACAACATTAGCGCGAATGCTAACGTGAGTGCTAACTGTATGTGTGTGCGTCTGTGAGTGAGAGAGAGCGGGAGAAATAGAGTATGTGCTTTCCGTACATAATAAAACGTAATATTGTGGGAAAAACATGGACATAATCTGTCGTTTTTGTCCTGTTGTTTACCGTATGTATTAGTTTTGCCAGTGTCACTGTAGCTTTTGGTTATTTTGCTGTTTTGTGCTGTAAGGACCTTTGAAATAACTGAAATCGTGTGGCGAAGTGATATAGACATGCACTGCGGTCAAAAGCTGCCTGGAACTACATTCGCCGTGCGTTTCCCTGAAAATAATGCACACCTCTAGAACGTTCGTCAGCCAATCAGATTCAAGCATTCAACGGCCCTATAGTATAAAATTCTGTAATGTGATGTGGTCGCTACCAATACATTATTGTCAGTACCGAAAATTTGCAGTCACAACCGAAACACGGAATGTATTGTCAAAAAAAAAAGATACTGAATTATCAACTGAATTATTGTTATGATAGTGTTCCGTTCAGTGTATATTCAAACTAGAATCCTTAAGTTTGAACTTTTTGCATTTTACGAAGAAAATTGGATTCAAAATACAACAAATCTCATAACACTTGAAATATTGTTAAAACTGTAATTGTTATTGATTTACCTCTGAAAATTTTTTATAAAATATAAACTATATATATATCTACAATGAAGATGTGAGCAAAATCTTAAGTCAATATAACCCTTCTTATTAAATTATATATATAACGGTGTTTCGGTAGAGACAAATTTAGGGACATGACAAGAAAATACAATATGAGAATTAACTGCACAATTACTAGAAATGTGTACCTTGAGTATTATACAATTTGCACACATCCAAAATTTGTGGAAAAAGACTTTTCCAGCTCTGTCTTTCAACCAATTCTGATCCATATATAATATGTATGTATACTATATAGCCTAAATATAATTTTGAAAAAGTTTATGTATGTATGTACAGTCAAGCCCAAAATTATTCATACCCCTGGCAAATTCTGACTTAAAGTTACTTTTATTCAACCAGCAAGTTTTTTTTTGACCGGAGATGACACAGGCTTCTCCCAAAAGATAATAAGATGATATACAAGAGGCATTATTGTGGAAAAAAATATTTCTCAGCTTTTATTTACATTTGAACAAAAAGTGGCATGTCCAAAATTATTCATACCCTTTGTAAACTGTCACAGTCTATGGGAAAATCCAAAGTACTATACCATTCCAAATAGTCCAAGCTGTTCTAAAACATCCTAATTACCCTGATTCATTGGGAACAGCTGTTTTAATCAACTCAACAGGTGAAAAACAGAAGCTCTGATGTTGGTTTGTGGACAGTCATGGCTAAGACAAAGGAGCTCACTGAGGACCTGCGGCTGCGCATTGTGGCTGCTCACAAGTCAGGAAAGGGCTATAAGACCATATCTAAATGTTTTGAAGTTCCAGTGGCTACAGTGTAAAGTATTATTAAAAAATACAAGACGTTCCACACTGTGAAAAATCTGTGAAAAAAACTGTGGAAGCTAAAAGTGACACCTGTGCTGGCCAGGAGGATAGTGAAAGAGGTTAAAAAAAAAAAAAAAGAATCCAAGGATCACCACCAAGACCATCCTGGAAGCTAAAGATCAGGGTGATGGCAAGGAGACCCTTCAAGCTGAAAGAGTTGGACCTCATCACTAAAGATGAATGGGCAAAAATACCAGTGGAGACATGCAAAAAGCTGCTCAGCAATTATAGGAAGCGTTTGATTGCTGTAATAGCCAATAAAGGCTTTTCTATTGATTATTGAGAAGGGTATGAATAATTTTGGTCATGCCACTTTTTGTTCAAATGTAAATAAAAGCTGAGAAATATTTTTTTCCACAATGATGCCTCTTGTACATCGTCACCTTCTCTTTTGGGAGAAGCCTGTGTCATTTCCGGTCAAAAAAAAAATTGCTGGTTGAATAAAAGTAACTTTAAGTCAGAATTTGCCAGGGGTGTGAATAATTTTGGGGCTTCACTGTATGCATGTATACAAAAACCTATTTAAGCAATGTTGTACACTTGTAATTTTGAAAAGCAGATAACATGCTATAATATTACGGTGAGTTACTTAGCAACAAACATCCAACCGTAATGCTTGCCTCATTATTTAAATATTCATGTGCTGTTTTAATAGCATTGTCCGTAGGGAAAGTTAAAACTGTCAGTGTGAACGCAAGATTTAAAGCAGATTTATGTTCAAATATAGACAAGCAGGTATTAAAACAGGTTGCATGCTCATCACTCTCCGCTCAGTGTTATTAACCTCATAAATATGTAAATAAGCATGTAATTACAAGCTAGGGTAAAATAAGAACAGTATAAAATAGAATAGATTAGACAAATTAAGCATGCAGTTGCCTAACACAACAAAAAAAAAATTACAATATCAAGGAAAATACACTAGCATTCAAAAGTTTGGGGTCAGAAATGAATACTTTTATTCAGCAAGGATGCATTAAATTGATCAAAAGTGATGAAAAGTGGTAAAAATGTGACCCTAAACCACAAAACCAGTCATAAGGGTCAATTTTTTTTGAAATTGAGATTTTATATGTGACCCTGGACCACAAAACCAGTCATAAGGTTAAATTTTACAAAACTAAGAAGTATACATCATATGAAAGCTCAATAAATAAGCTTTCTATTGATATATGGTTTGTTAGGATAAGACAATATTTGGCCGAGATACATCTATTTGAAAATCTGGAATCTGAGGGTGCAAAAAAATCTAAATACTGAGAAAATCACCTTTAAAGTTCTCCAAATTAAGTTCTTAACAATGCATATTACTATTCAAAAATTACATTTTGATATATTTATAGTAGGAATTTTACAAAAAATCTTCATGGAACATGATCTTTACTTAATTTCCTAATGATTTTTGGCGTAAAAGAAAAATCAATCATTTTGACCCATATAATGTATTTTTGGCTATTGCTACAAATATACCCCAGCGACTTAAGACTGGTTTTGTGGTCCAGGGTCACATATATCATCTGAAAGCTGAATAAATAAGCTTTCCTTTAATGAATGGTAAGGATAGGACAATACTTGAAAATATGAAAACTGATGACATTTCCACACTGAGCATGATGTGAAAACGTCAGGCGAATCGCTGACAAATGGT
>NC_133375.1:33019751-33049088 GCF_049309525.1 Garra rufa | reverse complement strand
CATGGAGAACATATCGACAGCCTCTTTAAGACGATTTTCCGACGCCAAAGCGTCAGCTTTGGATAAAACAAGTTGACGGTGATCAACATGGTCTTCCTCGTCCCAGTCGCCTTCTGTTTCAGGTGCTATAAAAAAACTTCCCCTTTCCTCCAAAGCATATTCTTGGTCTAGTCTTCGCAACGACATGCTTGCGAGTGACATTCACAGATACGCCACGAAAATAATAAATTAAAAAATGTCAAAGCATTCTAACAGTTCTGAGTACAGAAGAACGTAGTGACTGGCGCTCCTCCACATACAGTCGTTTTGTCCGTGAGTTACGTAAAAATAGCATCACGTGCGGAGCAGCGAGCGCGTCTATTGGCTGCCGAGGCGCATTACAAAACACAAAACTCTTGATTTTGTAACTTGCGCTCGGCACTATGGCGAGCAAAGGCTGCTGTGAAAGAATGCATGGATTTGAGTCCAAAGATGTCAGTGTGTCATCAGTGTTTTATGCTGTGCATTTTAATGCACAAAAACGTAAAACGACACCATCTTCCCTAGTGATAACATCAGGAATTGTAATAACACTTCTTTTGTTTCACAACTAAAAAAAAAAAAAAAAAATGTGTGTCAGTGGTGTTTTTGTGTTGTCTGTGTGTCTATAGGTTGAACGTATGGCTGTTACTCAACAGTGTTAGGACTGTAGGAATGTCGGTAGTCATGTAATATGTAGGTCAACCTATAGCCTACGTAATTCTATATTGCACAAGAGGCAAGTCTGATAGCATGTTCTCTTACAAAACACCAGTAGCCTATAGATCATAGGCGTCATTTACCATGGGGAAATAATGTTCTAATGCTCGCTATAAAAAGTATGATTTAAGTTTATGCGCCTGCAATTTTTGTTTATTATAGTAAGTTGTGTTCTTGCTGAGTTTTTTTTTTACTGTTTACAGTTGCTTTTAACCATTTTAAGCTCGTTTTAATAAACGCATGAAGTCCGTTCTCCACAAGTTAAAGGAGTACTTTCAGAGCAAAAATTTACAGATAATGTACTCACCCTCTTGTCATGTCTTCTTTCATCAGTTGTAAGGAAATATGTTTTTTGAGGAAAACATTTCAGGATTTCTCTCCATATAATGGACTTCTATGGTGCCCCCGAGTTTGAACTTCCAAAATGCAGCTTCAAAGGGCTCTAAACAATCACAGCCGAGGAAAAAAGGGTCTTATCTAGCAAAACGAGCGGTTATTTTCTATAAAAAAATACAATTTATATACTTTTTAACCTCAAATGCTCATCTTGTCTAGCTCTGTGTAGAGATTAAAAAGTATATAAATTGTAAATGCTAATAACCGATTGTTTAGCATTTTAAACTGCATTTTAGTAGTTCAAACTTGGGGGCACCATAGAAGTCCATTATATGGAGAGAAATCCTGAAATGTTTTTCTCAAAAAACATAATTTCTTATTGACAGAAGAAAGAAAGACATGAATATCTTGGTTGACAAGGGGGTGAGTAAATTATCTGTAACTTTTTGTTCTGAAAGTGAACTACTCCTTTAAAAGTATTAATTTCTTACTATTTCTTACTTCATATCTTTGGATCTTTCAATTCATCAAAGAATTTTGAAAAAAAAAAATGTTCTCAGCTGTTTTAAAGATTGATAGTAATAATAAAAATGTTTCTTGAACAGCAAATCAGCATATTAGAATGATTTCTGAAGGATCATGTGACACTGAAGACTGGAGTAATGATGCTGAAAATGTAGCTTTGAACACAGGAATAAATTACATTTTAAAATACATTCAAATAAAAAGCAGTTATTTTAAATAGTAAAATATTTCACAATATTATTGCTTTTGCTGTATTTTGGATCAAATAAATGCAGGATTGGTGAGACTTCTAAACATTAAAAAACATTGAAAATCTAACTGTTCAAAAACTTTTGACTGGTAGTGTATTTATGAATATGGACCAAATATGTGAGAACTGGGACATCACTGTAATAAATAGACAGGAATAGAAACAGAATAAACTTTGCAATAAACACAAAAACAAGAGAGAAAGAGATTTTTAGATTTTTCAAAAACCCTTTATTAAAGAAATGTTTGAAAAAATATGAAAAACATTCAAATTCAAATATAAATAATATCATATTTAGAGAAAATGTAAGTAAATTTCTTTTTTAGTAACAGAACACCATGCTCCTCTATGACCACATATTTTCAAACATTTCTAAACAGTTTGTAGCGGTAAAACTGTTTACACTACAAACCAGTGTGCTCATAATTAAGATAATACATTAAAATAACATGGAAAGACACACCAATTTGCAATATCAAGCAGCAAA
This sequence comes from Garra rufa, assembly GCF_049309525.1. NCBI lineage: Eukaryota > Metazoa > Chordata > Actinopteri > Cypriniformes > Cyprinidae > Garra > Garra rufa. The sequence goes on along the minus strand of NC_133375.1, from coordinate 33,046,752 downwards.
ATGAGTCATTTTGTGCATCTAAAAATAGCTGGATGCCGATGAGACAGAGCGCCACACCTATAAAATTTACAAATGGCCACACCTGCTCTTACAGGAAGAAAAATGATAATAAAATTGATCAATTGGCATTCATATTGCCTTCTTTGGCTATATTTAAACCAAATCAAAACAAATAAACATCTTTCAACAAGTCAAATACAGGCTTAAGTCTTGAGCAGTACATAAACATATGGAAAACTGTCTCTCTTTTGAGAACAGAAAGGATAAATAACATATGGGTTTATATCAAATATATTTTTCAATATGGACTAAATACGTGAACTTTGGGACATCACTGCAATGAACAGACAGAAAATAGAAACAGAATAAACATTACAATTAATACAAAAATGAGAGAGAGAGAGAGAGAGAGAGAGAGAGAGAGAGAGAGAGAGAGAGAGAGAGAGAGAGAGGACAATATTTTGTAATGAAGGATAAATTACTAGACATGCGTGAAAAGATTTGTATATGAGTGAATGAAGCTCACAAAGCTTTCCTAGCATAGTATAACCAAAGGTATACGTCCACACACATAAATGTAAACATGTTTCACAAAGCTTTTGTATTCAACAGATTTTAAACTGTAGCCTATATATATTGTTTTATAATCTAAAACCAAACTAATTTAAATAAAGAGCTATCCATTTTATCCATTTGATATTCTGTTACATAATACAGCGACATTCATACATTTTAAAGTGTAACATAGTATCCCAAAACGTTCTAAAGTGAACTTTATCATTTTTGGGGTGATTACATATTCTGTAGTGCGGAAGTGACATCATTGCCTCGCGACAAGCGCGCACCTTTTAGAGGACGCCGAGAAAGGCATGGAACACCTTGGTACCTTACTACTGCTGTTGGCGTGCGTGTCACGTTTACATTTAACAGGAGGTAAGGCATGGTTTGTAAATCTGTGTGGACAAAGGATAATAAATGGATGTGTCTAATGTTAATGAACGCATCGGTAGAGTTCACGCTTTCCTATTGGACCTCACGCTGCACGCTGCGCTCTCACGCCATCTGATTGGATCGAATGGCACATGCAGCTGTCAAAGTCGAGGTCTTGTTTTTCATTGTTTCAGTGTACAGTATGAATATATACATACTATTGAAATTACTATAGAGTACATGCACTTTTATCATGGACGAAAAGAACTAAAAAATGTATTGTGAGTAGTTTTGCACGTCCTTTGTGTTATCTCAAAGGTGTTCCACGTGCACGCGTGAGACAGACCGCTACTGTTACAGTGGCGCTAGAAAGAGAAGCTGTATTGATATTGCGTATTACATCATAAAGGTACTGTTAGTTTAACTGGATTATGGTTATATAGATATACAGTGCCTTCCGAAATTATTCATACCCCTTCATTTTTTTCACATTTTGATATGTTGCTGCCTTATGTTTAATTTGGCTACTTTAAATAATTTTTTTCCCACATCAATCTACAATCCCTACTCCATAATGGCAAAGCAAAAATAGGTTTTTAACATTTGTGCAAATTAGTTAAAAAACTGGAAAGATCCCGTTGCATAAGTATTCATATACCCTTTTCTGGGACACTCAAAATTTAGCTCATGGAGCATTCATATTGCTTCTAGATGTTACTACACTTCGAGGGGAGTTAAACTGTGGCAAATTCATTTGAATGAGTATGATTTAGAAAGGCACACACCTCTCAGAAAAGGTCTAACAGCTGAAAATGCATATCAGAGCAAAAACCAAGTCCTGAGGTCAAGATAACTGCCTGTAGAGCTCAGTGACAGACTTGCGTCAATGATCTAGGGAAGAGTTCAGAAAAAAATCTGCTGCATTGAAGGTTCACAGAAGCATTATCCATAATGGAAGACGATTGGAACAACTATAGAACTCTGGAAAATGTCTGCCAGCCCCCATCCAAGCTGACAGAGCTTGAGAGGTGAAAAGGTGAGGCAAAGAATGGCAGATAATTGCCAAATGCAGATGTGCAAAGCTTGTCACATCATACCGAAAAAGACTTGAGGCTGTAAAGGTGCTTCAACTATGTACTGAGTTAAGGGTATGAATACTTGTGCAATGTACTTACTTCAGTGTTTTATTTTTAATAAGTTTGTAGAATTTGCAAATCTGGTTTTTGCTTTGTCATTATTATGGTGTATGGAGTGTAAATTGATGTGGGGAAAAACTAATTTAAAGCAGTTTAACATAATGCTGCAACAGAACGTGACAAAAATGAATACTTTTGCAGGGCACTGTATATGTACACTACACTACACTACACTACACTACACTACACTACTAGTCAAAAGTTTTTGAATAGTAAGATTTTTAATGTTTTTCTGCTCACCAAGCGTGCATTTATTTGATCCAAAATAGAGCAAATATTTATTTAGCAATATTTATTAAAATAACTTTTCTATTTGAATACTTAATGTAATTTAGTCTTGTGATTTAAAAGCTGAATTTTTAGCATCACATTACTCCAGTCACGTGATCTTTCAGAAATCATTCTAATATTCTGATTTGCTGCTCAAAAAAACATGTATTATTATTATTATGTTGAAAATAGTCACCTCCACACAGTCATATACTGACTCCAAGCATTTGAATGGTATAGTGTATAATCATGGGCGACATTTGACTCTTGAGTCAGGGGGGGGGCAAGAAAAAAAATCAGATGTAAGCATTAAAACAGTGCCCTACGGTATTGCAGCACATCAAAGCAGTCAATTTAAGCGCTGCACTTCAGCCCGGGCCGATGTGCCCTGACTTTTTTTTACACCCCAGGGCTACGGCTTCGGGCCAATTTTCACGTCATAGTTCAGACCCGGGCCGGCATCGGGCCTGTTTTAGGCTTCTCCTTATTTTCATAATTTAGACAACCATCAATTATGGTGAAGAAAAAAAATGCCGCGCTGGTGGAAACAACACGAAACTTCACTTTCGCTTTCACTTTTGAGACCGACTCAGACACTGTTTAGTGTGCTTTGGCGCAGCTGAATCCGCGTTCAAGCGCACACAATAGGCTAAAACTCACCCCAAGCACCGGCAAAAATAAATAACAATGAATGTGTCGAGGAAAGAGTAAGGACATAAATGAATTATTTATTAATTAATTTGTGTATTCTGAGTCAGTGTCGCAATCTCCTTTTTGGACGCGCCTTCAGAGAGAAATTCATCTTTACGGATTACATGAAAGAGTTTGTGCTTTTGATTTGTTTTATTTCGTTAAGTAATAATTTAAAGCTTTCTATAAATGTATTTATTATGTCTGTGAGGCATGCATTTCGCTTGATTTTGTTAAGCACTCCTGTTCAAGAACCAGACGGCAGAAAGCACATAATTTTTGTTTTCTTTATTTTATAAAAATGCTGTAACGTTTTTTTCGATGTATTACTCATACTTTGTGAGCAAAAATGACGGATAATTTTAAATTGCTTCCAATGAAAAAAATGCAAGTGATTGCACTGGTGCCTCGATGTCCTGCAAGCTTTAGCTTCCACTTTCTGCACAAACTATGCGCATATAGCTCACATGTATCTGTACCGTTTAAACTACCATTGTTTTATACTTGAACTTTTTATATCTATAGATTTCATTTTAGGCAAGTCGTGATGATTTGAGAAGGCAAACTGATCAAACAGACCAGGCCCGGACATAGGCATGGGCAAGGTGGGGCAATGCCCCCCTAAATGCTGTGACTGCCCCCCCAAACGTAAAGGCATGCAAAATTCCGAATTTCATAAAACAAACAAACTAAATTGCCTTATGTTATTTATCCTATTTACACGAAGGTATGTCATTTCTGTCTCTACATGATCGCGCGTTTACAATGTCTCCTCTGCGAAAACACGGACGGGATCGTGCACTCCATTCATAAAAACCGACTTTACTATAGCGCGGAATGCCACAGAATTCGTCGATTTTTGGATTAATAAATCAAAAGTTGGTCTGTCACTTAATTCAAATCGCGATATGGACTAGTGTCTGTGAAAACTGAAATGCAAAAAGACTGGAAAAGAATTTAAAAAGACTGATGATGATGGCAATGTAGAGTTTGAAGACCTCTCTACCGTTTGCAAATATCTACACGGGTATAAGAATGCATTTCCTCAGCTCCATCGCATGTATGTGACCTCCCTTGTGACTGGAATATCATCTGCATCATGCTAAAGCTCTTTCTCCACTTTGTCTCGTGTTCTTACTCCCTTCCGCCGCACTATTGCTACATGAAAGAAAAAGAAATGTAGTTATTCTGGCTCAGAAGGGCATAACCACAGGCCTAGATATGCATGCATTTGTTAGTCTTTTTGCACAGAAAAGCAGACGACTGATGCTTTAAAAAAAAAAAAAATTTGTAAAAAAAAATACACAAAAAAAGAAGTAAAAAAATATATGAATAAAATTAAAAAGACAAAAAAATGAAAAGATAGATAGATAGATAGATAGATAGATACATTTAAAAAAGTAAAAAAAAAAAACAAAACATAAATGCAGCCTCAAAAGGGCACAAGCCAGTGTCCTATTTGTGCCGGTCCCAAGCCCGGGTAAATGCAGAGGGTAGGGCATCAAACATAAAACCTATAAGACAAATCAAATGGATCAAAGGAGAAGATAGAGATATGGATAGGTGGACTGATATGATGACAGCATAGTTAGTATAGTTTTCTTTGCATAGATAATTAGAGAAGCTCACCCACACTTGCCCCCCCAATATTCTACATGCACCCCCTAATGGGGCTGGCTAAATCCGGCCCTGAAACAGACTATGATCAGTCTTCCGCTGGGCGCTGTTCGGTAAATATATATATTTTTAACGAATAAAAAATGCTCCAAGCGTTTTTCTAAATTAGCTAAATAAAAAACGAAACTAAATATAAACATTTTACCATTACATACAAAACTGAACTATTTTATAGCTGAAACAGTAAGTTGTTTTGGGAGAAGGGGAAAATATATTTTTATCCCGTCTATTGCTTCACCGTTATTTCGAGAATAAACCCAGCGTAAATATGCAAATGTCACTCCCAAAACACATCAGCTTACATGTGCCGAAAAACGAAAGTTTCATACAAATTCTAAATGCATTATAGCCTGGAAAGTGCAAAGCAGGCTCCCCTTATTATCACTAAAAATTCATAGAGATCTCACAAAATTCCGTTATAATTAATAAAGCTCTCTAAACTACACAATTAATATTTTATTTACATCGCGTCTACACTCATAAGACGATTCATGAGCGCACAAAACGGCACTTAATAAAAACTGATCAGGCGCTTTCAGCAGTGAGTGAATTCTGACAAGTGTTTCTAATTGTTCGGAAACAACAGATATGTCTGTGATTGGCTACATTGCTCAACGCTGCAAAAACACGTTGGATAGTTTTCCAGATCTTCAATTGCTTTGCTTTCGTTTGAGGGTTACATAGCACCGTCTAGTTCCCAAGTACAACCGAGCCTAAGCTTGGCTAAAGCAGTTGCAGCGGGGCTGTCGAGGATTCCATGACTAACCACAGGGGGGGCAACTGCCCCCCCTTGCCCCCCCTTGCCCCCCCCCCCCCTAATGTCGCCCATGTGTATCCATAGGGACCATGTGACGTCACTGTGCTTTGTCGTCGCCATTTTTGTGTCCGCGCTACCTATTTCAGTCTATGGTCACAGCTGCCACAACTACCAGAGGAAGATCAACAAAACTCCCAGAATGTTCAGAACAAGGATACAATATGCCCGGGATCTGATATTCTGTTAGCTCTAACAACAATCATCAGAAAAAAAACCTAACTTCAGTTTTATTCGATCTCAGCAGTGCTTGAAGTGGGTCGCTATGCATACAGTATAGCCTTTAGTGTATCGGTGTCATTCACGCAGGTGCTTTTCACAGCAAGGGTGTTTTTTTTCGGCACAACAAGAGTAGTGGAATAATAATTAAAAATAAGATTGTGAATCAGTACATTATAACCAAAATAATGCCTTTAAATGAAAAGAAGCATTTTTTTGCGATTACATTATTTTGAACCGATCAAAGAAAGCAATCGAACAGCAAGTTCAAAACAGTGTTAATGCAGAGAATATGACTTACAGTACATCCAGATGCCGTACATTATTTGTTTCAGTGTGTATTTGGCTTAAGAGCAAGATTATGTTTTAGATTATGCAGTGTTTAGTGAATTATGAAAATTAAATAATAAACGCTAAACTATTGTACTACATAGCGTTTGACATTGCAACGCCTGCAGTAAAGTATATACATGTAAAAAGGTTCTCAAAAATAATTTGTTTTGCTAAAACTATTTAGGTACAATTACTCTAAAAATTATTTGTCATACAAAAATGGCACACAAGTTACACACAAACCATCGTCCCGAGTAAATGGTACCTATTGTGAATAGTGACTGGCTGCACAAGTGGTGTAATAAACTAAACTAAAATGTTATTGCAGCCATATAGCTTGAATGAATACAAATGCATATTTTAAATAAAGAAATCTCTTGCTTTTGGTGCTTGAATTTGTGCTTCAATAATGAGATTCAGGTGTAGGAACACACAAGACGTGAAAGACTTCTTCCCTCAGGTATATTTGATGTTTTCTTGGCTTGCTGGTTGTTGGGCTTATGCTCAATAATCACTTTTTTTTTTTTTTGCATTCGCCAAAACTAATTTGCCGAAATCTAAGCACGGACTGAGGGAATTAGTGCCGTCAGCGCGAGTCCCGTTCGCTGTGAAGTAGTGACCAGGATTCTTCAAGGTCTTAAAGCCTTCATTGAGCGACTACGTTCACAATAATTTACACTTTTTGTGTAAACATAAAGCATACATACCTAAAAATACAATCAAGTCAAATACACCGTGTGGGAAGTAGTAGTAAAAAGTAATTTATTATTTCAATTTATTATTGAATCTCATTTAGATGCGCTGTGTCTGTTGTCATATCGGACACAAATATGGCGGCGAGTATAGCGGAAGTGACGTCTTTGGTACCCATGAATAATGTTACAAAACTTTTTATTTCAGATAAATGCTGATCTTTGGATCTTTCTATTCATCAAAGAATCCTAGTAAATGTACTCAATTGTTTTAAATATTGATAATAATAAATGTTTCTTGAACAGCAAATCAGCTTGTTAGAATGATTTTAGAAGGTTTATGTCATTTGATCATTGGAATAAATTACATATTAAAATATATATTAAAATAGTAAAAATATTTCAGAATTTTTCATTTTTTTCTGTACTTTGAATCAAATAAATGGAGGTTTGGTGAGCAGAAGAGACTTATTTAAAAAAAAAAAACATTAAAAATCTTTTGACTGGTAGTGTATAGCATAATTTTATAACTTAACATGTTTTGAAATTCTATTTGGATTGTTATTCACAAAAATTTATATCTGCCAGGTACCTCAAACACTTTTGTTGTGCTGTTCCAAATGTGATTAATATAAATCTTAATTCAGTCAATGTTTTTAAAGTCTCTTTACATCACTATATACACTGCCATTTAAAAGTTTGTAATCAGTAAGATTTTTAAAGTCTTTTCTGCTCATCAATGCTGCGTTTATTTGATTTAAAAATGTACTAACTGTAATAACTGCATTACTCCAATCTTTGGTGTCACATGATCCTTCAGAAATCATTGTAACATTCTGATTTGCTACTCAAAAAAAAAAAAAAAAATTATTATGTTTTTGATGAATAAGTTCAGAAGAACAGCAATAGAAGTCATCATCACTTTTGACCAATTTAAAGCATGCTTGCTAAATAAAAGTATTAATTTCTATACCCCGCCGGGCCCGCCCCCTCTCAGATAAATTCTGATCTTTGGATCTTTCTATTCATTAAAATGTATTCATGAAAATGGGAATTCTTTTTTTAAATATTGATAATGATAATAATAATACAAAATGTCTTTTGAACATCAAATCAGCATATTAGGATCATTGGACACTGAAGACTGGGGTAATGATGCTGAAAAATTATCTTTAATCATTGGAATAAATTACATTTTAAAATATTCAAATAGAAAAATACTTTTTTAAATAGTAAAAAATATTTCTGAATTTTACTGTTTTTACTGTACTTTGAATCAAATAAATGGAGGCTTGGTGAGCAGAAGAGACTTCTTTAAAAACATGTTCAAAAACTTTTGACTGGTAGTGTTTTTTAATTTTATAACTTAACGTGATGGAATTCTATAAAATGGTTTGGCTTTGGATTGTTATTCACAAAAAAATATATATATATATCTGCCAGTTACCTGAAATACTCTTGTCTGTTCATTTGTTGTGCTGTTCCAAATGTGATTAATATAGATCTTAATTCAGTCAATGTTTATTAAAAATAATAAACAAATGTTAAGATTGTAGTAAATATGGGGACTTTTAATTTAGGTCGAAACTTGTGTTATTTTGTAAATCAGTAAATCATTTTGAAAGTCTCTTTACATGTTTGGAATCAGTAAGATTTATAAAGTCTTTTCTGCTCATCAATACTGCGTTTATTTGTTTTAAAACTGCAGAAAAACTGTAATAACTGCATAACTCTAATCTTTGGTGTCACGTGATCCTTCTGAAATCATTCTAATATCCGTATTTATTATCAAAGTTGGAAACGCTTGTGGTGCCTAATATTTTTTTTAAACTTGTGATACTTTTTTTTAAGATTCTTTGATTAATAAAATGTTAAAAAGAGCAAAATTTATTTAAAATATAAATCTTTTCTAACAATATACACTAATGTTCAAAGTTTGTTTGAAAGAAATTAATACTTTTATTTAGCAATGATGTGTTAAATTGATGAAAAGTGATAGTAAAGACTTTTCTTTTTCTATTATATGGTTAGAAAAGATTTCTGTTTTGAATAAATGCTGTTCTTTTAACTTTTTATTTATCAAAGAATCCTGATCAAATGTTTCCAACATTGATAATAAATCAGCATATTAGAATGATTTCTGAAGGATCATGTGACACTAAAAACTGAAGTAATAATGCTAAAAATTCAGCTTTGCATCACAGAAATAAATTATATTTAAAATTAAATTAAAATGGAAAACGATCTTTTTAAATTGCAATAATATTTTTTCCCTGCATTTTTGATCAAATAAAAGGAACTTTGATGAGCATACGAGACTTCTTTGTTCAAGTTGCCTTGTGATGTCAAAAGTGCAAAATATGTCCCAGATTACATTTACCATATTAATTTTATTTACTTACACAATTTACCCAAATCTAGTTCAGCCAAACAGCATAGTGATAAAGCCACATGTGTGTTACTCCTGCTACTCAAAAAGTCCTTTATCCTTTTAAAAATCTCTAGAACTAAAGAGCTCTTTTTACTCTCATCTTTCGCAGGTTTTCCAAAGTTCAGCACAGAGCAGTTTGTGTGTAACAACGGCAGATGTTTGCTTCTAAATCGTCACTGTGATGGTGTGGATGACTGTGGAGACAGCAGTGATGAGATCTCCTGTTTGAATTGCACTAGTGGCTCCTTCCACTGTGTGGCAGCATCGCGCTGCGTTCCTTCCCACAGCGTCTGCGATGGCAAGCCTGACTGCTCTGATGGAGCAGATGAACAGTTAGAGACATGCGCACTGACATGTTCTAAGTCACAGTTCAAGTGCACAAATGGACGCTGTGTGTCGAATTCAGGAAGGTGTGACAACATCAAAGACTGTGAAGATGGCAGCGATGAAGAGAACTGTGGTATGTATATATACATGTAAAAGTGCTATATAAACAAAGAAAGCATATTATTATTTTTACTATATATATATATATATATATATATATATATATATATATATATATATTAGTAAAATTATTAACAGTTCACATACAAATACTAGGCTTATTTTTATGTTTATGTTGTAAAATTTAATTTATTCTTGTGATGGGAAAGCTGAATGTTCAGCAGCCTTCAGTCTTCAGTGTTACATGATCCTTCAGAAGTCATTCAAATATCATTATCAGTGTTAAAAACAGTTTAATTTTGTTGCTGCTTAATAGTTTTGCTCAAAGTGTAATACATTTTTTAGAATTCTTTAAATAGACAGTTCATGTGTTCAGTGTTCAGATTTTTTTAACCATGTAAAAGCCTTAATGAAACCTTGCTGAACATTGAACAGTATTAATTATATATATATATATATATATATATATATTTATATACACACACACACACACACACACACACTCAAGCCTGAAATTATTCATACCCCTGGCAAATTCTGACTTAAAGTTACTTTTATTCAACCAGCAAGTTTTTTCTTTATTAGAAATGACACAGACGTCTCCCAGAAGATAATAAGACGATGTACAAGAGGCATCATTGTGGAAAAAAATTATTACTCATCTTTTATTTACATTTGATCAAAAAGTGGCATGTCCAAAATTTTTCATACCCTTCTCAATAATCAATAGAAAAGCCTTTATTGGCTATAACAGCAATCAAATGCTTCCTATAATTGCTGACCAGCTTTTTGCATGTCTCCACTGGTATTTTTGCCCATTCATTTTTAGCGATGAGCTCCAACTCTTTCAGGTTGGAGGGTCTCCTTGCCATTACCCTGATCTTTAGCTCCCTCCACAGATTCTCAATTGGATTTAAGTCAGGACTCTGACTGGGCCACTGCAAAACATTAATGTTTTTGTCTGCTAACCATTTCTTTACCACTTTTGCTGTGTGTTTTGGGTTGTTGTCATGCTGAAATGTCCACTGGTGCCCAAGGCCAAGTTTCTCTGTAGACTGCCTGATGTTGTTGTTGAGAATTTTGATGTATTGCTCCTTTTTCATGGTGCCGTTTACTGTGATTAGGTTCTCTGGTCCACCGGCTGAAAAACACCCCCAAAATATTAGGTTCCCACCACCGTGTTTGACAGTGGGGATGGTGTTCTTAGGGTTGAAGGCTTCTCCTTTTCTACGCAAAATGAAGACTACATCATCCAGAAGTCTTCTTCTTTGTCCAGATGAGCATTTGCAAAGGCCAAGCGGGCTTTTGTGTTTCCCCACTGGAGAAGTGGTGTCCTCCTTAGTCTGCGTCCGTGGAACCCAGCGGTGTGCAGTGTCCATTGGACTGTCTGCCTTGAGATGTTGCCACCAGCAGAGCCTAGATTCATCAGGATGGTCTTGGTGGTGATCCTTTGATTCTTTTTTACCTCTCTCACTATCCTCCTGGCCAGCACAGGTGTCACCTTTGGCTTCTGACCACATCTTTTGAGATTTTTCACAATGTGGAACGTCTATTTTTTTTAAGAATACTTTGCACTGTAGCCACTGGAACTTCAAAACATTTAGATATGGTCTTATAGCCCTTTCCTGACTTGTGAGCAGCCACAATGCACAGCCGCAGGTCCTCAGTGAGCTCCTTTGTCTTAGCCATGACTGTCCACAAACCAGCAGCAGAGAGCTTCTGTTTTTCACCTGCTGAGTTGATTAAAACAGCTGTTCCCAATGAATCAGGGTAATTAGGATGCTTTAGAACAGCTTGGACTATTTGGAATGGTATAGAACTTTGACAGTTTGCAAAGGGTATGAATAATTTTGGACATGCCACTTTTTGTTCAAATGTAATTAAAAGCTGAGAAATATTTTTTTCCACAATGATGCCTCTTGTACATCGTCATTTAATCTTTTGCGAGAAGCCTGTGTCACTTCCCGTCAAAAAAAACTTGCTGGTTGAATAAAAGTAACTTTAAGTCTGAATTTGGCAGGGGTATGAAAAAAAAAAAATATATATATATATATATATATATATATATATATATATATGCAAAACATGATTTATTCAATGTCAGACGGGTGGTAGTAAAAAGGTTATAAATTTAGTTAAAAAAATTAAGTTTTCAAAAGACATATTTTTGAGTATAAAAATAAATGCCACAATTAAAAGAATGGCAGCAATAACAAGAATCACATTATTAATGACTGTTAATTCCATTAATATAATTTTGAGTAAAAGGAATAAACATTAATTCCCAATTCCAAGTTGTCAGTAATTAAATCATTTGTCAATCTGGTCAAGTAAAGTCTAATCAAGTCTAATTAGTCAAGTTAGAATTAAAATCAAAGTCGAATTAAAGAGCTAAGTCAAATTCAAAAGCCAATTAGAATCAAATTAGATTCTGATCAAATCAAATCTGAGAGAAGTAAGTCTAATAGAAATATTAGACTGTCTAGATGCACCCAGTATCAGAGTAAAAGATAGAGAGCAGAGAGAAAGGGTTAGTACTTCTTATACCCCAAAACCAGACAGAACAGGAAGTCTATAAGTTGCTTATATGTCTAATTTTGATCATGTATTCGCAGCTTGTGACCAAAGGCGTTATTAATTTGAATATTTGCCTACCAACCCAAACTTTAAAAAGGCACATTTACAAAGAAGTACTTTTTGTTCTAAGAACATCGGCCTGTGTTTCGGAGTTGATGATAGATATGTAAAAATGTATGAAAATAACATGGCTACATAGCAACAGCATACAGTCTCACGCATGTCTCAAAGGTCAGTCATGCTAAAACTGTAAGGGCATTGAATACATATTTTCATAAAGGACATTCATAATACAATTAATAATGCATAATCTTAGATATTAATATGAAATTCTTGTTAATTATACACACACACACACACACACACACACACACATATAAAATATATAATACACAACTATAAAATAATATAATACTATATATATAACACATACACACAAACACATAGAGTGCTGGGTAATAATTGATTATATGTAATCTGGATTATGTAATCAGATTCCAAAAATTAAGTACTTGTAATTAGATTGCATTATATTTTAAAATCATTGCATCATTACATATTCACACAATAGCAATTAACAATTAATCATAATTTGTTTATTCTCCCTAATTCTCTTTTTTTATCTTTTAAATGTTCATTTCTAAAATTAATAAATAAAGTAACCAAAGTCAAAAATAATCGAAATCTAATCAAAAAGAAGTCTGATTATATTACCTAAAATGTGTAATGTAACCAACTACATTAATAACTACAATTTTTGTCATGTAATTTTGAATCGGTAATGGATTACAAATAATAAAATTAAACATGATATATACAGAGAGGGAGAGAGATTGTTGTTATTATTGAACATTTAAAAATTCACTATTTGTCTTTATTTCTCTGTTTCTGTAGATGGCAATGAATGTGAGATCAATAACGGTGGCTGTTCTCACCTGTGTATTGATCTGCCGCTTGGTTTCATGTGTGACTGCCCCAGTGGAATGAGGCTGGTCCAGGATACACACTGTCAGGGTGAGAAATGAGTCACACTGGTCCTCTGTATAAATGACGTTGACATTACGTGCTCCAATGTAAACAAATTAGAGCATTGCTGTAGACATGGCACTGTAAAACAGATGGCAGGCAGTGACCATACATTTTTTTTCCATGAGCAATAGTGTCTAGTACAGGGCGGTTACTGACCTAAAAGAAGTAGTATTCAACAGCTCAAATAATCTAAACATGTCTGCCCCTGTGAGGCGATGTGAAATAAAACTGATCATTTCATTATGAGTAAAACATTTTAATATGTGACGGATTACTAATAGCACTTTAAAATAAAATATAGCTCATTCTAATAATCCAAATGAGTTGGTTCTCTCTTTGGTTGAGATAAACTTTTCCCAAATAAATTACAGTTGTCTTCAAAACATGCATTATCTTTACCTTTTCCACTCAAATATTCACTTTTCACTTCCAGATGTGGATCACTGCCTTGATTCAGATGTGTGTGATCAAATTTGTATCCATACCAATGGATCTTTTGCATGTAAATGTCAGGATGGCTATGTGCTGACTGCTGGGACTGGACAGTGCAAAGCTACAGGTGAGAGGAAGATTTCTATGTAAGTGGCCTGTAAAGACAAAATTGTATGTATATTTGTGTCAATGTAATGATATTATTTTAGTATTTATTCATATTTTGATATAGCTTTTATTTTTTATTTTATTATTTTTTTTACATTTTTGTTTAAGTTTTGTAGTAATTTCAAAAACGTTCCCCGACTCACATTTTTGATTTCGCTAATATTTTCCCTGAAAAAAATAGATATGTATAGTGATTAAAGTCTAAATATTAAAAAATATGGACGAATATTTACTCCTGGAGCCATAATATTTATTTACTGGCTTTAGCAGATATTGGGTCTTAACAAACTTTCCTTTTGGCATCTTCATTTTCAGGGTCTTGTATGGTTCCGTTTTTAGAGATATTAGAATTTGAATATGGCGCCAGGAGTAAATTGAACCCAAATGTGGGTCACTTTGCAAAAATATTTTACTTCTTTTCTTTCAAAGAGGAATATCTGAAGAACAACTTTTGAAACCAAAGATCTTGTTTCCTTCTGTAAAGACAACTGCATTGGAAAAAGAATACTTTTGGCACTCAAAGTTTGGTATTTTCGTTACCCCTTCAGTCGAATCACTTCGACGTTACATTGGGATCTCGCCTGAGAGACCGATCATCTCTGAGCCTTATATAAAAAAGGCCAATTGCAAATTGGCGAGTGGACGTGCGCGTCGGCCACTCCCCCGCACATGCGGGTATATAAGAAGGCGGCGCGCATCACTCAAACAGACTTTCGCTTTCAGAGCCGGTATGCTCAAGCCTTCTCTCCTCAAGAAAAAGGAAAACTTCACGTTCCTGCTGCTCTCTCTGCTGGTGTGCGCCGATTGAAAGAGACAAACTAAAAGAGTGAATTTCTCGGCGCCGCCAGCGGGGTCCCGCGGGCGGCCGTTTTCACGGCCATAAAAGCCTCCTGCGTTCCAGCGAGCAAGCCCCATTGAATGCACAGTGGTGCCGCGGTTTCCTCCCTGGGCAGACCGGGACTAAAAGAGCAATTTCTCACGGCTGTGTAAAGACGTTCTTTTCAGAATGGCTTTCCGGCCGTGCGCTTCTGGGTGTGGCAGTTTCCTCACCTCACTGGACGGACATGAAAGCTGCTTCACATGTCTGGGCATTGAACATGCTGAGGCAGCTTTCACGGATGGTTCATGCATTCATTGCGAAAGCATGACCATGGGAATGCTGAGGACTCGCCGCTCGCTCGCGGGCAGGCCCCCCTTCGCGCCCCACGGCCTGCGGAATTTTTCCGCCGCTGTGGCGAGGCACGAGGGGGAATTTCGAGTCACGGTGCCGAACGTTCCGCCGGCTCCAAAAGCCCTGCGGTCTTCCGCCCGCCAGCATACCCCCGTCGAGATGCCAAAGCAGTACGCCTCCCCGCCAGCCGGGCTGGGCGTCTCCTTTGGCGCTCCTCAGGAGGAAGAGATGTCTGACGCTGCGTCAGAGGGAGAGTCAGGGGGTGAGGACGCTCTTCCGGCGGCGCGGCGCCCCTCCGCGGTTGCTGCCCCGTCGGAGGCAGACTCCGAGCTCTCGGCTATGCTCCTCCGAGCCGCCAGGGGGATCGGCCTGGAGGTTACTCCATCGGCCTCGGCCGATCCTTCTCGGCTGGGCGACTGGTTCCTGGGGACGGCTCCGGCGGCATCGCCTCGCCCTCCCCCGGTGCCATTCTTCCCGGAGGTGCACGAGGAGCTGGTTAAGACCTGGCGGGCGCCCTTTTCATCTCGCCCGCTGCCCGGCTCCTCTCCCCTCGCCACCCTTGATGGCGGGGCGGCCAGGGGGTATGCGTCGGTTCCCCAGGTCGAGCGCGCTATGGCGGTGCAACTTTGCCCGCGTGGCGCTGCCACCTGGCGGGGCCGGCCGCGTCTCCCGTCCAAGGCGTGTGAGCGCTCGTCCGCCCTTGCGGGCCGCGCTTTTCACGCTGCGGGCCAGGCCGCCTCGGCCCTGCATGCGATGGCAACCCTGCAGGTCTACCAGGCCAAGGGGTTGAAACAGCTGCACGAGGGTGGTCCCGACCAAGGTACGATGCAGGAACTCCGCGCTGCCACCGACTTCGCCCTTCGTGCGACGAAGGTCGCGGCGCGGGCCCTTGGTCAGGTGATGTCCACGGCTGTGGTCCAGGAGCGACACCTGTGGCTCTCTCTGGCCCAGATGGCAGATGCCGACAAAGCACGCTTTCTCGACGCTCCCATCTCCCAGAGGGGCCTATTCGGCGACTCTGTCGAGGACTTTGCCCAACAGTTCTCGGCAGCCCAGAGACAGACGGAGGCGTTTCACATCCTGCCCCGCCGCGATGCTTCCATCCCGCCGCCGGAGGCACCGCCTCCGCCTGCACGTCGCCGAGGGCGCCCCCCTGCGGCCGCAACATCTACGGCTCGCCCCACCGCGGAGGCCCACGACGCCAGGTCGGCGAGAAGGGCCCGCAAGCGCAGAGCCAGCCGCAGGAGAGTGGCGCCGCCCGCGGCACAGGGATCGGCCCGAAACACCCGCAAGAAAACTGCGAAACGTCCCTGACGCGGGCCTCCAGAGGTGATTGAGACTGCTCCTTAGGGGATGCTAACAATCTACGCTCCCCGCTCCCGGTGGAGGGCCGGGAGCCACTGTGTACTTCAATGCTGCCGTCGGCTTTCGTCGACGGTACCCACTTTTTCTCAAAAAGAGCAATTTCTCACCTCTGGCTTCGGCCTCGAGTTTCCTTCTGAGCAGCACTTACACTCCTCGGAACCAGACTCGCGGCCGGCCTTCGCCAGCGCGGGATCCAGGGAAGAAGGTAAGCACTGCTTAGTGCAGTTAGACACTTCTCCAGGACGTTCATCCTTCTGGGTTCTGTCTCCTTCCCTGTCTCCCCCTAGGCTGCCCCACCACGGTCACGTCGGTCAACGTTCCCTTGATACCACTACGATGGTTGATACGGACGGTACGGCCCGGCCCCAGGCGTCCGCCCAGACTCAGAGGTACCCCTTACTTTCTTATTCGGGCAGGCGTGCCTCTGTTCTGCTTGCGGAGGTCGCGTTCCTACTGGCGAAGGACGCGATCCAGCCTGTCCCTCCCCCGGGACGAGGTCGGGACCTTTCAGTCTCGACTTCACGTGTCCAGTTAGTGTGGTGGGTTAATACCCGCCCTGGATGGAGCTCTGTCCCGATCCCTTTCAGGCTGTCGGCACACTCGCTCACGACGAAGCACATACAGCTATGTTTCCGTCTCCAGGGCTGGGTTGCAGCCATCTGCCTGAAGGGCACCCGCTGTCTCGTCTCGATCTTCCCCGGCGCACACCCCTCCGGCGGTCTGCCCCGGGGGTCGAGCGCTCAGCGCTAGGTGCTTCCATTTGGCTAGTCCCTCTCCTTCCTGCCTTCTTTAGGCCATGGGAGCTCCCCTGTCCCCTTTTTCGGCAGACAGGTATTCGCGTCTTCAACCGTCTCTTCGACTGGTGCTTTACCAGCCCACTCGTGAGTTCCGTTGTGCGAACATAGGGACTTGGTGCCTCGGCACCCCCGCCATCTGGTCCTTCAGGCCAACCGAGGGAATTCGTTTCCTCGGTCGGGAGCCTGACTCGGTCCTTAAGACAGCCCGCCTTACTACCTAGAGCGCGCAGTCAGTGCTGTAGTTCCTGAGTCAATCAGGCACAACATAGCGGTCCTCTCAACTGAGGCTCCTGGGGCACATGACAGCTCTAGCCGCTAAGAGCCGCTAAGCTTGTTCATGTGAGACCGCTTCAGCACGATCGAGTCCCAGGATGGGCATGGCATCTCGGCCCACTCCGGACTGGCGTTTTCCCGCAGTTTGGCCGACAAGCCAGCCCGTGGCTTACCACGGGTTGGGTTGCCATGTACGACAGAGGCTTACAGCCTCTCCATCTGCTCCCAGGGAGTACGTGGCACATTTTGCTACTTGCCATTCACTTGAAGCAGGTAAACTCAACCGTGCAGCCTATCGGCTCTCACGGCAGTCCACCACCTGCAGGATGGCGACTCCACCCCGTGACGCAGCTAGTTTGGAGCATATCGGTAGGCCAGCCACATCCGCTCGCCCCCGATTGCTCTCACTGCCAGCTGCCTCCTTCAGAGTAGCGCTGGCACTCAGCTGACCTCCGGGGCCCAAGTACGCCCTTCCCCAGTGAGCCTCCTTGCACAGACTCTGTGCAAGTCCAGGGAGGACGAGGAGTAAATCTGTTGGTTGCGCTACAAGAATGGCCCACCCGGACTCAGGTCTAGTAACCGTTCCCTCGCGGCAGTCCCTCCCTGTAGGGCACGGTATGACACCCAGACCTCTCCGGTCTTCTCAGGCCGTGATACAATTATCACTCAGTCCGAGCTCCCTTGACTAGAGGCAGGCTCGCACTGAGATGAGGTCTATTTGCTGGCTTTCCACAGAGTTACACGGTTGCAGTATGCTTCCCTTCCTGCAGGAGAGTTTGAGCGCAGACTGTCCCCTCACTCTTTAAGTACATGCCGCTGCTTCGCCGCGTATCACATGCAGTAGATGGAGCTAAGTAGGTAAGCATTCACTGGCCGTGAGGTTTCCCAGAGGTGCCCAGAACGCACCCCACACCCTCTTGGGGCCTTCCCGTCGCCTTCAGAGCCACGGGACGCTCCAATTGAGCCATTGGCCTCAGTCGAGCTAGCATTACTGTCATCAAGACAGCGCTCCTGACCGCCCTGGCTCCCGTTAAGAGGGCAGGAGACCTACAAGTTTTCTCTGTCAAGTAACGCCTCATACCCTCTGGGACCCCCCCGTCGCCCTTCAGGGCCGCGGGTTGCTCCTTAGGAGCCTCGGGCCTCAGTCGAGTTAGAATTCCTGTCATTAAGACAGCACTCCTGACTGCCCTGGCTTCCTTTAAGAGGGTAGGTTACCGACAAGCTCAGGTTCCTCAGAGGTGCTTAGCACGCACCTCATACCTCTTGGACCTCCCCGTCGCCTTCAGGGCCGCGGGTCGCTCCATTGGAGCCACTGGCCTCAGTCGAGCTAAAATTCCTGTCATTAAGACAGCGCTCCTGACTGCCCTGGCTCCCATTACACTCTAAAAAGTGCTGGGTTAAAAAATAACCCAACCATAACCCAGCTGCTGGGTAACTATGGGACAGAACACGCGTTGGGTTGTTTTGACCCAAGTGCTGGGTTAAATCATTTGACCCAAAATGCTGGGTTGTTTATTTGACCCAACCAGTGGGTCAGATTAACTGTGTTGCTGGGTTAAAAACTACCAAAATATTGGGTTATTTATTGTCTAATTGCCTTGCTACCTTTATATTTACCAATAATAATATATAAATCACAAAAGAATTTAAAATTATTATTGTTTTTCTGTAATACAGTTACACAACACAAAAAAATGAATATGTAAATGTCATTTTAATGAGTTTTCATATTTCTTTTTAATACAGTTTTCAAATAGGTGTAGCTGTCACACATTTTGTCCAACCCTTAAAGACACAAATAACAGTTTTAGTAGATCAGTTTCTTTTAAACACAAAACTGTAAACAAGGCACACTATATTCATATTCTTTATGTCAACATTGCAGCAGCAGAACACTCAAAAATGAATTATTACCACATTAGAATCATTCCAAACATTGTGCCATTAAAACTAAGCCAAAAAAAAGAGTCCACCAGACAATTCTTACAATTTAAAACATGTTTCAAGTGGCCAAAAAAAAAACTTCACACATGAAGACTTATGTCCATCAATATGATATACTGCAAGCTGGAGAAATTCCCAGGCAACAAGTCC
Source organism: Garra rufa (assembly GCF_049309525.1). Lineage (NCBI taxonomy): Eukaryota > Metazoa > Chordata > Actinopteri > Cypriniformes > Cyprinidae > Garra > Garra rufa. The sequence goes on along the minus strand of NC_133375.1, from coordinate 33,027,147 downwards.
GCTTCAATGGCATGGCCTGGAACAATGGCGAAGGTCTAGAAATGTTGTTGTCTCATCCCAAGGCTCAAATCCACCATGTTGGTCCCCACCTGTTAATTATACGGCATTTAGTCTTGCAACATTACATTTTAAGTTAAGTGTATTTTATGAACATAAACACAGAGGCATGAAATAAATGCTCATTTTACTTCTCAACTTTTCATACAGTTGTGGTCAAAATTATTAGAAAACTAGTATTTTCACCAGCTAAATAAGGTTTTAAGTCAGTGATTTCTATCTTTTGCTGTAGTGTGTCAGTAGGAAATATCGGTTTACATTTCCATTCATTTTGCCATTAATTGTGATAATCCAGTGACATTTTTGTTCTGTGCTCCACACAGGATCTGATCTCATCATCATCCAGAAGAACTGTGAAAGCGTCACCAAGATGCTCCAAGAGACCTAACTGCAAAGCTACAATACTGTTAAAAGTTTTAAGCACTTGTCTAAAAATGTCATAAAATGACGCTGTCAAAAATAATGTCATAAATAAATGTTCTTAATCAATTAACCTTGATTAACTAAATTAAATCAACATTTGGTTTGACCGTCCTTTTGTGTTTAAAGCAGCTTTTGCCCTACACTAGGTGCACTTGCACATAGTTTTTCAGGTAGCTTTGCAGGTAGGTCTCTTGAAGCATCTTGGGGACGTTGTCACAGTTCTTCTGGATTTAGTTTGTCTCAGTTTGTTCTGTTTCTTCATGTCATTCCAGACAGACTGGATGATGATGAGATCAGAACTCTGTGTGGAGGATTGGCTGTTGTGCAAACAAAAACCTCACTGGATTATCACAATTAAAGGCAAAATGAATGTTTGGAAATGTAAACTGATATTTCTCACTGACACACTACAGCAAAAGATAAAAAACACTGACTTAAAATCATTTTTTAGCTGGTGAAAATACAACTGTTATAATAATTTTGGCCACCACTGTGTTTATATGTATATACACCCTTATTAAAGCAGAAAACGTAAAACAAAACTTACAGGTTGTACGTCAATGAATGGCCTCCGGGATTCCGTGGTTGTGGGTCTGAAGACCTTTTATCCAGAGTGGGCAGGACTTTGAAACCACTTTCCCCTTTAGCATCTAAACCATAGGAATAATATGCAAACTGTGAACCATATTTTATAATCAAAACAAACTGAAACACTTTCATATGAAGATTTCTTCATTCCTTTAAATAATGCAAATTAATTCCCACCCTCATTCAACTACTGCAGGTTAAGTTTAGGTATGGGGTCAGATTCAGGGATGTAGAATATGCTCATGCAGAATAAGGCATCAGTTTGTGCTTCATAAGTACTAATTAACAGCCAATATACAAGCTAATAAGCAACTAGTTAAGTGTTACTGTACCATTGTATTTACCAGTTGATCTGTGTCAAATACAGTTGCATGTTGTTTTATAGATTGACATATTATAAGAAAAAGCTTACCTTAAGTCATGTCACCCAGCTCTGAATGCACCTCACTGAGCACTGGCAAGAATTAGGTCTGCAACTGTAGCCCAGTCTTCAAAAAGTCTGCCTCTGGATATAGCTTCCTAAAGTCTTGTGAAATCTGATCAAATCTGAAAAACAAATGTGGTTCAATAAGTTTAAGGTTTATACTGGTCTCTTAGTTTGTAATGCAACACAGGCATTCACTAAAATAGAGGAAGAGTAACGGTGTGTTCACACCTTCACACCCCCTTAAGGGGCCGTTCACATGCTGCGCCTAAAAACGCGTGAAAACGCAAGACGCGTCGCTTTCTTTCCAAAAACGCAGCTTCCTCTCCCATGGCGTCTGCCGTTGCTAAGCAACCATGTCCCGCGCCTGGAAAAAATGAGCTTCCATTATGAGCGTATAATAACAAACTTCAGTGCGCAAAAAACGCGACATGTGAACGGCCACATACACCACGAGAGATTAAGTCTAACTTTACATACTGTAGCTAAGACAACATTACATTTAAGTAATAAACACTTTAATAATGTTAAACCACAATATGACTGGTATGTACTATTAAGGGACATAGCGTTTTAGCTAATGCAGATAAGTTACCTCAAGGAAAAAACCGCGAAAATGCTCAACATAAAACATATGGATCTATCGTTGGATTCGGCACGTCGCAAACATTTACTTGAAAAATATGCCCTTAAAAGATCAATTTTTGTATGAAATGATCTAATTTTGACAAAACATTACAAAGCAATACAGTATGCAGACAGTAAAGGAACTTACCCCCGTATTTCTGACCTACTCTTTCCATAAGGCGTTAAAATAAAGGCCATATGTATACTGTAAATTATACAAATAACACTACACACACACACACACACACACACACACACACACACACTTTATATAACAATAAAGCGATTGTTGAGGCAAAAAAGTACATCGCTAGGCTGCTTAAGTTACAACGTTCGTCATTCACGGAATAAAATGCCAACCCCGCACAGCGACATATCAAATATTGCATTAAACAGTGAAATCAGTACGCTCTAAAACACAACTTATTAAAAGTAAAGGTAAATAATTATATAATCATATTATTAATTTACCTTATAATCCTGCTTGCTGCGAGGTGCGTGACCGCCTGGCGACGAGACGAGTGAAGAATCCAGAATGTTCGATGAAGTGAAAAAAATAAACAAACCGGTTGGGTCAAAATAACCCAACCCAGGTGTTCATAGTGAAAGAACCCCTTATAGTCCATTTGACCCAGCATGATCAACCCAACTGTGTGTTTACAGTGCCTCAAACAACCCAACATTTTGACCCAGCACAATTAACCCAGCAATGTGTTTACAAAAATAACCCAGCACTTTTTAGAGTGTAAGAGGGCCTACAAGCTTTTCTGCCAGCAAAGTGTGTCGAGAATTCGGGCCCGGCGTCTTCCACGTTACCGTCGAGACCCCGGCCCGGTGCCCAAGGTCCCCACCACGCCTTTCCGCGATCAGGTGGTGGACCTGCAAGCTCTGCCCTGGAGGAGGCAGACCCAGTCGTGCTATGTTGTGTCGTTAAATATGTGAGACTGAATCACTCGGCACTTCAGCCGCACCAGCAGCTTCATCTGCCTCGGGATTCAGCAGAAAGGGAATGCTCCCCGAACTGAGGTTGGCTAAATGGTGGTAGATGCCTCTCCCTGTTATACCCAGGGACAGCCGTGATCCTTGGTTCATGGCACCTCACCAGCAGATGTATAAACCGGAAGCTGCGGGCTGGGCGACACCCTACCTTCGCTTGGTTCTCCAACCTTGCGTAGAGGCCGTTCTCCCGTGTCCTAACATAAGGACTCACAGGTGAGCGGGAAGACCGGCTGGTGTCGGCTTGCTGCGCCATTCCCACGTGGATCCGTGCGCTATTTCCCAGAATGTTCCCTCCGGCGAACCCTGGGTCCTCCTGCCCCGCAGTCAGGGCTAGGCGCGGAGTAGTCCTGCACTGTGATCCTGCCTGGGTCTCCTTCGCCCCGCAGGTTGTGGCTTAGTTTTTATTTATTCCAGCGGAGGAGACCGCTGTTTCCCTCGTGTATCCCTAAAAACCTTTATGGATATATTGAATTATTCTTATTTCCACATGTAGAATTTCATGTGCTCCGCCCCCCCAACCCATGCTTCAGTACAACTGGCATCCCTGGTGGGCCCCCTTATTGGGCCCCAGGGCGTTGGGAAGGTTACGTTACACTTCGCCTGCCGGCACGTATACTTGTCAGCACGTGAAGTTGTTGCGTAACGCGGCGTCAGGGTCGTGGCCTTTTCCATGGGCTTGTTCCCAATGTAACGTCGAAGTGATTCGACTGAAGGGGTAACGTCTAGGTTACGAAGGTAACCCACGTTCCCCGAAGGAGGGAACGGAGACGTTACATTCCCCTGCCACGTCCCTGGCGTCGCGCTGACGCCGGCTTGACGGCTCTTCAGCGAAAACCTGTTTGAGTGATGCGCGCCGCCTTCTTATATACCCGCATGTGCGGGGGAGTGGCCGACGCGCACGTCCACTCGCCAATTTGCAATTGGCCTTTTTTATATAAGGCTCAGAGATGATCGGTCTCTCAGGCGAGATCCCAATGTAACGTCTCCGTTCCCTCCTTCGGGGAACGTGGGTTACCTTCGTAACCTAGACGTTTTGCATGGGGGTCAAAATGGCAATTTTCACTTCAGATACGTAGAAAAAAATTACTTCAGAAAGATGGCAGCATCGTAATGTTATTTTTACACAGGAATTGGTAGGTCTGTTAGTAAAATATGTTGGCTTTAGCAGTCTTTGGTGCATTATATGCCAATGAGTACGTTTACATGGACAACAATATTCCGATTTTAACGCGATTAAGACAATACTCTGATTAAGAAGCAACCATGTAAACTGAGATTTTTGATTAATTTAATCTGACTAAAGTCATAATCGGAGTAAACACAAATCGAATTAAGACAGGTGGAGTATTCCTATTTTAGTCGCATTATGGAAGACATGTACACACCTTAATCAGACTATTCCCCTTGTGTAGGACTTTTCGCCACATTTTGTGACAGGATACACACTAATGCTGCGTTCCAGGCAGGTTTTTGAGCTCGTAAATCACGTCTTCAAACCACGACTCAGGACTTTGTAGCGTTCCAGGCAAGTCACGCCAAGCATGTATTAATTTTAGCTATATTATTAATAATTTGATTGCAACGTTATATTGTTTTACACTCTATCTTTCCACTGTGTGCCACTTGCATAAACACCGCACCCCAGAGGCTTTATTGTTGTTTCGCGGGCTATGTCACCTCAGAACTCAGAACTGGGAGTACGTCAATCTAGTACGAGTTCACGAGTGGGAATTCACGGGTTTGAGTGCCTTTCCAGTGCACTTTCACGGGTAGAAGTTTGGGAAAACACGGGTAACGGGTTGATCGCACGTGCTTATGCTTTGGTTTCATTTTTATTTATTTATTTTTTTGCTACAACATGGGATTAATCAATGCTCATTGCTGATAAATGGTTTGTCTGTTATCATAATTTATAGTTTTATGGAAACGTAGTTAACCCGTTCTTTTTCATTAGTATTATTTGTGATTTTAATTTTGTGAACGGGATTTCCGCTATTGGAATGTCTTAGTATGCTTTTCACTTTTACTATCGAATTCATGATCTTGGTTTTGCTTACATATATAGGCTACACCTATCAATTTTAAGATTAAAACAATTTTTTAAAAGATGGATTTGTTATTTTTAATTAAACAGCATAACAACAATAAAATAAAACCAGCTTATATCATTTATTAACAACAACTAATAAGACGAGGCATGGACTCCATCACATGCTGTGTTATATGCCGACTAAACAATTTATTACAGGGCACGCAAACACTGAGCAATCAAATCAATCAATAAAAAATAAATAAAAGAAAGCCTCTAAAGCGTAATGTGAGGTAAACGGCAAAGATAACAGGGTTTTCAAAAAGAAAAAAGAAAAAAAAAGAAAAAGTAAAACTAAACTGGCTTTCGACTTGCGTGTTTTTTTTTGTTTTTTTTCCCTAAAAACTGACTGCCTCTGAAACGCTCGCTGTATGGAGCAGACGATTTGGAGCAGCACAGCATGCACTCGCACAAATGCGACCACGGCAAATTTTAAATCACACATTCTAAAAAAATTGTTGCATATGTCCAGAGCCACCGAAACATCTAAAAGTCTATAACGAAGATGAACTGATAGCGTCGCGTGTGGACCTAATGATGTGTCATTAATCGATCTATGTACTATAACATGTAAAACGGGAACATGAAAGGAATATTTTAAAAGCAACTCATGTAAACAGCTTAATCATATTATTGTCTTATTCAGAATAAGGTCATTAATTAGATTACTGGTGTCCATGTAAACGTAGTCACTGGTGACCATTCAAAAATGGGCAAACAGCACTTTTTCAAGTTTTTTCTCTAAAGTTTGCATGCCTGCAACTTAAGAAGTATTAAATATATCTTAATGCCCTTTTAGATATTGGGTCTTAACAAACTTTCCTTTTGGCATCTTCATTTTTAGGGTCTTGTATGGTTCCATTTTTAGAGATATTAGAATTTGAATATGGCTCCAGGAGTAAATTGAACCCAAATGTGGGTCGCTTTGCAAAAATATTTTACTTCTTTTCTTTCAGAGAGGAACATCTGAAAAACAATTAATGTTGAAACTAGAGATCTTGTTTCCTTCTGTCAAGACAACTGCATTGAAAATAAATTGATGGCCATAACTATTCTTTTTCCAAAGTTTGCATGCCTAGAACTCAAGAATTATTAAAGATATCGCAATATGATTTTAGATTTTAGTTCTTTACAAACTTTTCTTTTGGCTTCTTCATTTTTAGGGTCTTATATGGTTAGGTTTCAGAGATATTAGAATTTGAATATGGCTCCAGGAGTAAATTGAACCCAAATGTGGGTCGCTTTGTAAAAATGTTTTACTTCTTTTCTTTCAAAGAGGAATATCTGAAGAACAATTAATGTTGAAACTAGAAATCTCATTTCCTTCTTTCACGGCAACTGCATTGAAAATAAATTGAGTGACATAACTATTCTTTTTCCAAAGTTTGCATGCCTAGAACTCAAGAATTATTAAAGATATCCTAATATGATTTTAGATTTTAGTTCTTAACAAACTTTTCTTTTGGCTTCTTCATTTTTAGGGTCTTATATGGTTAGGTTTCAGAGATATTAGAATTTGAATATGGCTCCAGGAGTAAATTGAACCCAAATGTGGGTCGCTTTGTAAAAATGTTTTACTTCTTTTCTTTCAAAGAGAAACATCTGAAGAACAATTAATGTTGAAACTAGAGATCTTGTTTCCTTCTGTCAAGACAACTGCATTGAAAATAAATTGATGGCCATAAGTATTATTTTTCCAAAGTTTGCATGCCTAGAACTCAAGAATTATTAAAGATATCCTAATATGATTTTAGATTCTAGTTCTTAACAAACTTTTCTTTTGGCATCTTCATTTTTAGGGTCTTATATGGTTAGGTTTCAGAGATATTAGATTTGAATATGGCTCCAGAAGTAAATTGAACTCAAATGTGGGTCACTTTGCAAAAATATTTAACTTTTTTTCTTTCAAAGAGGAATATCTCAGGAACAATTAATGTTGAAACTAGAGATCTTGTTTCTTTATGTGAAGACAACTGCATTGAAAATACCCGAGTGCCATAAATATTCTTTTCCCAAAGTTTGCATGCCTATAACTCAAGAAATATTAAAGATATCACAATATGATTTTAGATTGTAGTTCTTAATAAACTTTTCTTTCGGAATTTTATTTCAAGGCCCTACATCATACATTCCCAGAGATATGTGGATCTCAATAAGATCTCCAGTTTCAGAATTTTCAGATTGAATAT
>NC_133375.1:32939231-33019251 GCF_049309525.1 Garra rufa | reverse complement strand
ATATATATATATATATATATATATATATATATATATATATATATATATATATAATTTAAATAATAACAATAATTCATTTATTATTAATTAATGTAATTTATTGTTATTTATTTCTTATTTTTCATTCTACTTTGAGTACGGAATAGTTTTTAAATTAACTTTTTATTTGATTTTACATTTTTTTTATTTGTTATTTTGATGCTTTTTGAAGTATTTTACACTTTATGGGATTTATTATGGTAAAACAGCAATAACTAGAAAATAGCATTGCAGCACACCAAATTAGTGAAAATTTAATCAGTTTCTTACCCATGAAAAAGTTTCTGGAAAGAAAAAAAATCACTAATATTTTTTCCTATGGAAGAGCTTGATAAATCTCTAAAATAATGTAACCAAGTTCAGTGTCCAGTTAATAATATCAGTATCAAGTCTCAAATGTGCTCAAATGGCACCGTTTCCTGAGAATGACCTGTGTGCATTTATTGTGACGCTTACCTCTGCCTGTAATTTTTTGTTGTATCCCAGTTGAAGGTTGTACTTAGAGCTGTAAAGAATTGGCACATCTATGAGCTCACCTGAAAACATCCTGAACGGTTCGTGTTTGTTTGTGGATTCAAAATCTGTCTTCCATTTACCTGTAAAGCACAAAGAAACATACACAGTGTCATTAAAAAATAAATAGGTGCAGTATTCATACATATAATGTCACTTACCATTAAAGTAGACTGCATTTAACAGAACAAACGAGGTCATTTCATCCACATCAACAGTTAACTCAGGGATTTTATTCTTTGTCTTTTTTGCCACCCATTCTTTGATGAGATTCACGTTTTGATTGCTGTCATTGGTCAGCTTCTGTGGCTTGGCATCATAGAACTGCAGTGATTGGTTGACGAAAGCTTCTCCCAATTCTTGCTCTATGTGGAAACAAAACTTTTCAGGCTATGGATATGACTGCACTCTTAAATTAGGTAGTATCAAAATGAAGTCCAGAATAAGTGACTCTGATATAATTACAGCAATGCTGTTATTTTGACACCCTATGCCCTTGTGGAAAAAAAAGTGAGCCTAATTGTAATACTAATTACACCTTACATACACCTTGCAGAATCTGCAAAATGTTAATTATTTTACCAAAATAAGAGGAATCATACAAAACGCATGTTATTTTTTATTTAGTACTGACCGGAATAAGATATTTCACATAAAATACATTCACATATAGTCCACAAGAGAAAATAATAGTTAAATTTATAAAATGACCCTGTTCAAAAGTTTACATACACTCGATTCTTAATACTGTGTTGTTACCTGAAAGGTTTCATGAGTCCCATGTTTGTCCTGAACAGTTAAACTGCCTGCTGTTCTTCAGAAAAATCCTTCAGGCCCCACAAATTCTTTGGTTTTTCAGCATTTTTGTGTATTTGAACCCTTTCCAAACAATGACTGTATGATTATGAGATCCTTCTTTTCACACTGAGGACAACTGAGGGACTCGTATGCTATTATTAAGAAGGTTCAAACTCTCACTGATGCTCCAGAAGGAAAAACGATGCATTAAGAGCCGGGGGTGAAAACTTTTGAAAAAATAAAGATGTGTACATTTTTCTTCTTTTGCCTAAATATCATTATTTTCATTAAGTACTGCCCTTCAGAAGCTACAGAAGATACTTGTTTTTTGTTCCCCAGAAGACAAAATAGTTCAACTTAACCTGATCTTCAAATTGAAAAAGTTTTCACCCCCAGCTCTTAATGCATTGTTTCCTTCTGAAGCATCAGTGAGTGTTTGAACCTTTTGTAATAGTTGCATATGAGTCCTTCAGTGGTCTTCAGTGTGAAAAAACATAGTGTCATTGTTGAAAAGGGTTCAAATACACAAAAATGTATCTGTGGGACCTGAAGAATTTTTCTGAAGAACAGCAGGTAGTTTAACTGTTCCGGACAAACAAGGGACTCTAATAAACTCTATAAACACTAAACAACTATCACAAAAAAAGCTGTGGATCATTCAGGTAACAACACAGTATTAAGAATCAAGTGTTTGTAAACTTTTGAATAGGGTCATTTTTATAAATTCATCTTATTTTCTCTTGTGGACTATATGTAAACGTCTTCTATTCTATGTAAACTAGACTAAATAAAATAAATAACATGCATCTTGTATGATCATTCTTATTTTGGTAAAATTAACATTTCACAGGTGTATATAAACATTTGACCTCAACTGTATGAATGAAACACTCATATGGACTTAAAGAGAGTAGACATTCATGACATTTTTAATAGAAAGTGCATTAAAGTTATTTTAGTTCACTATAAATGCTTGTCTGTAAATTCTGCAGTACTTAGGTCTATTAGGTCACTTATTTTTATTACCAAAAAAAATTATAACTTTCCGATTATGCGATTAATCTTCAAAATAATCAACCAATTTTTCTTTTACCCAAATAATCGTTAGTGACAGCCCTAATTCTAAATAACATGCAATTGAGTGTCTGAAAACTGAAAAATTGCATTCAGTATGTTCTTTTAACGAATACTATTTCATAAGTATTTAGTATATACTTCTTTTTCACAGGGTGAGTGTTTATCTTGGCTAATGAGTGTGTTTTTTTTTTTTATCTGAGGCTACCTGGGGAATAAAAGATGGCAGAGGCCATTTCCAGTGTGTCCTTTATCGCTTTTCTTAGATTCTTTGTCTCAAAATGCACACAGGAGAATTCTGAGGGAAGACGAAGTGCACCTTCCAGCTGTTTTCTGGTCTCACCTCGAGCACCTTGGATGGAACGAGAGGGAAGTAAGAGGCTCAGCAGGTCAGCAGTGAACAATGGTTAGCCTTTTGTGATTGTCTGACATTCCTCCAGCATTTGTCTTACCCAATAGCAGGTTATAAAGAGCTACAGCAATGCTGACTGGGGAGAAGATCAAGTTGGTTTCAGGTTTTGAACCTTTAAGGTCGGCGTATACAGAGGAGGAGAATTCTGTGAGTGATTCCGCCAAAGTTGCCTTTCCTGATCTGCTGTCCTGTTCCTTACAGTCCTCCCATGGGTCAGTGTAGCCAAAGCAGCGGGGCAGAGGAGGGGCTAAGGAATAAAAAATGAAGGTAAAGGCTACCCTGACAATTGAGGATGTGATTTGAGATGTAGAAATAGTTAATATTTTACATATCCCCAAAAGATAAAGCTCATTCCTATTAAAGATAATGTTTAACTGTATATGACCCCTGAGTTGAATTTATAAATAACATCTATTTTAAAAATAACAAAATGTATGATTTTCCAAATATTTTCTTTATTTTATTCATGTTGGTTTTTTTTTATTTTGTTTTCATTTTTAATGTAGAAATAATATAAAAAGTAAAGGTTGGCAGTTTTAGATTAAATATTTTAAATATTTTGTTCCTGAATGCAGGAAGGCAGAATTTATTCATGCATTTTATTTTAAAAATACATAATTTCTTTTTTATATATGTATGTATGTATATGCTATATTTAAGAATAATACTAAAACAACTGATAACATTTATTTTTAAAATTACTTTTAATGAAATAAATTTAAAAATAAACCTTTGTTTTAAAAATTGTTTTTAAAAATTATGAAAATGATTTCAAGTGTAATAATATTTAATAATTAATCAATTAATATTTTACTATTCTTCTTAATATAAGAATAGTACGAAAACAGACAGAATTGATACATTTTTTTTTAAATAAATTTCCTTTTTATAAAGTTAAATGTAAGAATAATATTAAAACTGATTAATTTATTTTAAAATGTATTAATTTCTTTTTAATTGTAAAAATCATTTCTAAATAAAGTGTAATAATAATATTAAAAATGACATTTATAAATGTTTTAATTTTATATTAATTTAGAATAATACAAAAACAGAATTTAACATACATTTTATTTTAAAAATACATAATTTATTTTAAAATCAATTTAGTTTATTTAAAAAATATATAAATTATTTCTAAGTGTAATAATAATATTAAAACGGGGCATTTATAAATGGTTTAATTATATATTTAGAATTTATTTTATTATAAGAATCATACAAAAACTGAATTTATACATTTATTTTAAAAATACACAATTTCTTTAAAAAACATATGTAAGAATAATATTAAAACAACTGATTCAATTTATTTTTAAATAATTTAATTTTAAAAATTATTTGTAAAAAATATTTCTAAGTAAAGTGTAATAATAATGTTAAAACAGGCATTTATAAATGTTTTAATTCAGAATTAATTTATACATGCATTTTATTTAAAATTGTAAAAAAAAAAAAAATGGTATTTTATTTTAAATAAATTGTAAGGATAATATTAAAACATACAGACTATATAAAATATAAAATGTAATAATGTAATAATTACAAAATAAATATAAATAAATAATACATAATATCATATAATAATCATATTTTAATTTTTTTAAGTAATTATATTTTTTTTTATTTAAGAACAAAATATGAGAATAACATTAAAACAGATAGAAACCTGCATTTTAAATAATTATCTGAAAGGAGTACCTTCCACTTCCAGTTCCACTGACAGCATCTGAGATGTATTTGTTATGACACAGTGGTACATCCCAGCATCATCCTCTTTGGTCTGACTAATTTTAATCGCCCAGTCGTGTTCTTCGGGGCTAATGTCCCAGAAAACCCTCTGATGTGTCTTGTCCTCCTCTTTTTGGTCCTCTGAGTTCATGACAGTCTCAAGAAGCACCACACCATTATTTGTCTCTCGTTTCCATACAACAGGAGGTTTTTCTGTCTCTCCAGAAGAGAACACTTCAGGAACCTTGCACTGAAGCATCGCATCACTGCCAGCTACTATTTTGACGACCTGCCATTGGTGAAAGGGTGGGGGTGCTAAAAAAAAAAAAGAGTTTAGTTTGTCAATTGACCTGAGATTCAAAGTCCACAATGCAACAAAACCATCTAACCTTCCACGCGTATCGTGAATGTTCTGCTCAACTTGAAACGATCCTCTCCTATATAACCCTTCTGAACACACGTGTACTGTCCTTCTTGGCTGGTAATTATGTTTCTGAGGTTCAGGATATCTCCTTTCTCCTCAAGTGTTTGCCTCTCCTGTGTGTGAGCAGAAGTGAAGCTCCAGATGTATGTGGAGTCAATAAGCTTAGGGACATCATCGGGAAGACAAGTGAGTGAAATGCCAGAGTTTAGAAGAACAGTGATGGCACAGGTAGACAGGGAAAGCTGAAAAAAGGAGAGATTGTAAGCTCATTATTAAAGTGTTGTAAAAGTAGTCCATATGATGTAAGTGTTATATATGCAAGTCTTCCGAAACCAGTGAGGAACAGACTTTTTTTTTTAATTACACTGAGTAAAATCAAGCTAGTTTGGAACAACATAGAGGTGAGTAAATGACAGGAATTACTTAATTTAACAACTTTTGGGTTAACTGTCTACACTGAACACATCACATCAAAAGTCATCCTGTTGCTGGGTAATGTTATTTTTAGTTTGTTTTTGTAAATATTTGTAAATAGTTTTATCATTTTCATTTAAACATTTTTGATCAAAAATGTGGATATAATTTAAAACTGAAACCTTTTTTGGTGTGTTTGGTCATTTTTATTAGTTTCTTTTTATGTTTATATCTACCAATTTTTCCGTAAGAGCAGGGGTGGCCATTTGTATGTTTTATGGGTCTGGTTTCTGGTTTTATCCAAGTCCAGCTATTTTTAGCTATACAAAACATCTTATTTTGCTGCTTGATATTGCAAACTGGTGTATCTTACCATATGCGTATTGTTATTCTTCTTGTTATTTCTCTGTCGGCAAATGAACTTATTGAATTTATAAAAATGACCCCTTTGAAGTGTGTACATCTCCTTGATTCTTAATACTGTGTTCTAAGATGAATGATCCACAGCTGTGTTTTTTGGTTTAGTGATAGTTGTTCATGAGTTCTGTTTTTGTCCTGAACAGTTAAACTGCCTGCTGTTCTTCAGAAAAATCCTTCAGGTCCAACAAATTCTTTGGTTTTTCAGCATTTTTGTGTATTTGAACCCTTTCTAACAATGGCTGTATGATTTTAAGATCCATCTTTTCACACAAAAGGACAACTGAGGGACTCATATGCAACTATTACAGGAGGTTCAAATGCTCACTAATGCTTCAGAAGGAAACATGAACTTGAAGATCAGGGTAAATTTAACTTATTTTGTCTTCTGTGAAACATCTAAGTATCTTGTCGCTTCTGAAGGGCAGTATTAAATGGAAAAAAATATTTAGGCAAAATAAAAAAAATATATACACAACTCCATTCTGTTCAAATGTTTTCACCCCCAGCTCTTAATGCATAGTTTTTCCTTCTGGAGCATCAGTGAGCATTTGAACCTTCTGTAATAGTTGCATATGAGTCCCTCAGTTGTCCTCAATGTGAAAAGATGGATCTTAAAATCATACAGGCATTGTTGGAAAGGGTTCAAATACACAAAAATGCTGAAACCCAAAGAATTTGAGGGACCTGAAGGATTTTTCTGAAGAACAGAATGCAGTTTAACTGTGCAGGACAAACAAGGGACTCGTGAACAACTTTAACTAAACAAAACACAGCTGTGGATCATTCAGGTAAGAACACAGTAATGAGAAGCAAGGGGATTTAGTTTAAGTTCATTATCCGCTATAGGGAAATAATAAGAAAAATAACAATGTGCAATAAACGGTAAAACAGTTTGAACTACAATATTTTGGCACTACACCAATTTGCCATATCAAGCAGCAAAACGAACAGTTTTTTTACAGCTTGAAATAGCTGCACGCAGATGAGACCGAAAGCCAGACCCATAAAATTTACAAAATGGCCGCGACCACTCTTTCGGGAAAAATAAGGTGAATATGCGAGACTTACGATTAGGTAAATACCGCAACTAGAAAAAACGGGAAAACTACACGTTAAGATAATATAACAAATATCAGTTTGCAACATTTGGACTACGTCCAACACACAACCAGGTGGGGCATCCGTGTGCTCTATCGGTGCTACGTGAGAGGAGCGTCTTAGGGATGTGCATATCGATCCTAAAGTATCGATATATCGATACTGATGCGAGTATCGAAAGTATCGATACTCAAATTGAAAATATCGATACTAAGGTGTGTTTTATTTACCAGTGATTTTGTTTATTTAACAAAAAGCCAGGAGTACAATGTGCATTGAATTGGATGCATAACGTATGCTAGAGAATAACTGTTCACGATAGAACACTTTTCCTACTCATCTGAACGCACGCAAATGATGCAAGACAGAACCAATCAACCACAGAGAGCATTCACTCCCTTAAGACAGTGCATTCAAACAGGGCTGTGTTTCCTAAAAGTATCATAAGAAATCATTGATGCTTTTGGGAACGACAGCCCTGAACAATGCTTATCAGAGGACAGAAAATAAAAACATGTTTGAGCTATTTCTCAATAAACAAACTGAAATTGAAGCTTACATAATTTGCATTTCACAAGTGCAATTACATTTCTTTAAATTAACACTTAAAGTTCATTGATCATGTTTTGTAGTAATGTTAATATAAATTATACGCTGGCAGAAAAAAAAAGTTGTATTTTATGTGTGCAACAGCATGTCACTGGCAGCCCCTTATGAAACCAAGTATTTTCAACTGTAGGTTTTGTAGTTACCACTAAAGTAAACATATTTTAACCACGTGTAGAAAATAAAATTTAATTAGTTGCATATTAAATGTTAAAATGGATTTCAAATATAAAGTGTAAAAGGTTATAAAAAAGGGCATAATTACATATTTTACTCTTATTAATTTAATAAATGTAATAATTTAAAATTAAGTTTAGAAGTATCGTATCGGTATCGATATCGATGATACTGGCCTTAAAAATATCGGTATCGTATCGAAAACAAAATAAGTGGTATCGCCCATCCCTAGAGCGTCTCGCTGCAGCCTGCGGTGGACATCCAACCCCGCCCACATCCAAGTGTGACGCCAGACGCCACACCCATGTTCAAACACGTCACACATCCAACATATTAAATAGTATTAACACGTATTAAAATAGTGATAATATGATTAGCAATGTTCACATTTGTGGACATATCTTTAGAGAATTAGATGAAAATGAAAATATGCTAAGTGTTACTTTTACAATAACAAAACTTAATTGTCCGTCTAAATCTGATCTTGTCTATGTCAAAATCGATTATAATTAACGTGAATTTATGTCATTACACAAACAAATAGGGTAAGGTTTAAATGTTTTATTACCAATTACCATTTTCCTAACTTTAATCAACCAAAGCAAGCGTTTTACCGGCTGTTCGAATGTAATTAGTTCCATATGAAAGATGACCTAGGTTTAATTTGTATTATTTAATACAAACTGTTTTGTTTACATCCCCGATACAACATACTTCCGCCATTCTTGCACATGCGTACAACATCGGGATTCTTTTTTTATTATTTTATTAAAGAATAATTGGACATTACAAAAATATTGAAATAGAAATCCAGATACACAAAATACAAGCTTAATCGGTATACAGTAATACAATATGTAATAAGGGGGGGGGGGGGGGGGGAATAAAAAAATAAAAAATAAACTAATACCATAGAGAGAAAAAAGTAAATAAATAAACAAAAACTAAATTAAAACCTAGAAACAACTAAACAATAGTTCAAATTTTCTTCCTTTTCCCTTACATATACAAAAAATTATATTGTGGGAGCATAACCAGAAAAAAGGTTCTCCGTGAAATGAAACAACAAATGTATTCATTTGTTTTAAAGACTTTTTAAAAACTTCTATTTCTGATAAAAAATAAATTACATTTTGGTATGCATTTAGCAAATTTCTGTTTATGAATATAATATTTGCCTTGCAAAATGTAAAAGTTAACAACGTACTCAATCATTTTACTTTTATGAGAATAAGTACAGATAACATCTTTTAAAGAAAGCATATAATTAACATTTCTTTGCAGAAGAAGGTGCTAACATCAGACTAAAAACTAAGAGACAATTCACAATTATAAAACAAATGACACAAGTCTTCCTCATGTGTGTTACAGAAACTGCAGGTATTATCAATGTCCATGAATTTAGAAAGAGCTACTTTACATGTATAAATTTCGTGAAGTATTTTGAAATGCACCGCTTTAAGGCTACCGATGGGGAGGGGAGTCACAAGATGACGCATTGACGTGGGCGTGGTATCTGACGTCACACATGGATGTGGGCGGGGTTGGATGTCCACCGACCGCAGGCTGCAGCGACAGCGAGCCCTACTTGGTACGCGACGCGAATCGCAGTCTATGCAGCGTAAATTTTAATGGGTTTTACTGGTACTTAATACGACGAGATGCTCTTGCCTTGTATAGACAATACGACAGAACAAGAACAACTTTTTAGTTAAATAGTAAAAGCAGTTATTTAATTAATCACATCTCATTAGAAGTCACCTGAAAATGTTAATTTTCATACCACGAAATATTCGTGACATCCTTATCTTATATTTTATTTACTTACACCTGCACAGAGCAACAGGAGGACGCGATGCATGGTGCTCAATCCTGGAGAGAGAAGAAAAACAACTCTTTAAGTTATTGTCTCAGTAACATTACATCTGATATTCACCCACAAATAAAACACTAAAGTAAGTTACATATGAATAACCTTTCAAGTACGCAGAGGGCATAGCCAGACAGTTTTTATTCATTATTAGAATACAGTAAGCTAGCTATATGCCTGTTTTGATTGCTAATCTATTGTAAGAAATGAGAAAGGAAACAAAAAAGATAAACAACTTACGCAGATATAATTCCGAATGGGAAGAAGCTTCGAGCCCAGGAAATGTTTGTCTGTTTGGCGCTTCTGTCTGGTCCTCTTGCTATGTTTTCTTTCCACTGCTAATTGGTAAATCATTACACAGATGTTTGCTAACATGATTCTTTATGTACATAGATCCTTGATAGAAATCTGACTGATTTACGGAAAATCACATGTCCAAAGTCTCTTTAACAGATAAAAAATGAAAAAAAGTTCAGCTCATACACCAATACTGTAGGTGTCGTTTATTGCATTAGCCCGAAACAATCAAATTTGCACAATGGTGGTATGTTCAGTTTACCTCAGTACATTCGAAATACGTTTTTCATATACAGTCAAACCAAAATGTATTCAGACGCCTTCAACTTTTCTCACATTATCACAGTTTATTCGCTATGGCAATAAAATATGACAAGAACTCAAGAGTTAAACTGTCAGAACCAATTCATCCTGGTAATGTCAGATAACTTTGATAGAAAGGTATGTAATAGATTACAATCAACCAAAAACTAACAGACAACTGTTAGTATGACAATATTTACAATTATCTACTATCAATTCCTTGTTGACCAATTACCAAGCAGTAATTAATTTTAAGTATGTGTAAAAATGTCACATTAGCTATTAAAGACAAAACACTTAAGCAAAACATGGTCAGGTTAAAGTGTCTGAATAATTTTCGGTCCCAAAATTGTAATAATTTTACTGGTAGTCCACTGTATGAAGAATTTTGGGGTATAATATGTCACAGTTTACTTTATTTTGCTATCCCCTCTTACATAAATCAACTAAAGTGCCCTGCACCCACTAGTAAAAAATATCAAAATATTATATCTGGTGTCTGAATCATTTTTAGTTTGACTGATATCACTTAATTTGCCTTTTCTTATGTAACTGCACATTTTGACTCACACAATAGTTGCTGGCTTATAGAAAGACCTAGAGAGGGCGATTTTCTTTTTAGTTTGCATACAAGGTCAAGATTCAGTCAGTTTTTTTCTGTTTATGCTTTGACCTTTTTTTCTGTGGAGCTGGAAGGTGAATATGAATACATTTTTAAAATGCTAATTAATTCAAATGTTTCAAACTAAAATTGCACCTGTCTGAAGTGTTTTCTCAAAGAAAAATTATCAGTGAACATTTTATTCAGATATGTTTTTTTTTTTTGTGTTTTTTTGGCAGTTTCTTTCTTTAATACCATTTCACCAATGCTAGTAATAATTATATATGCTTCTGATAGAAACTTAAGCAACTTAAAGGAACAACAATTGACAAAGTTGTCTGGTCTTGTTTATTTTTTTTCCAGAGCTAAAAGGGCATGTTTATCCTGACCGCAGTGCCCAGGAGAGTTGGTCTGTCTCCAGATCGGGGGAGTGAGCCGTATTATCGGACTCTGACGCAGAAGGAAAAAGTGAGTATTGTGATTTTGATTTTATTTCTTATCTAAAACCCAAGCAGCTGTAAGTTTGTTTCAGCATTAGAAAACCATCTCCATCTCTCACATCTGAACAAAAAAAAAAAAAAATGTGATGCTGATACTGCAAAAATGGTCAAGGCCTGGGAAACACATTTGTTGAAATTCAACACTGATGGTTACATGTTTCAGTCTCTTCCTGACATACACTACAGTTCAAAAGGGGTCAGTAAGATTGTTTGTTTATTTAAAGAAATACTTTTATTCACAAAGGCTGCATTGAATTGGTAAAAAGTGACAAAATATTAAGCAGCACAGCTGTTTTCAATATTGCTAATGTTTGCTTGACCACCAAATCAGCATATTAGACTGATTTCTAAAGGCTCAAGTGACACTAAAGACTGGAATAATGGCTGCTGAAAATTTAGAAAACAAACAAAAATCTTACCAATCTCAAACATTTCAACTGTAGTGGAGGTGACCTGTCCATCTGCAGTTATCACCTAGTGATGATCTTGCAATCACAATGATGGAAATTATGTCTATTTGATAAACTTTATAATCCATAAAATGAAGAGCCGAGCTAAGACTTAAAGAGCAGATCATGTCTGTAAATCACACTGTGTGCGTGTGTAGCTCTGCTGTGTCTTGGAAAGCTCAGATCTGTCACCTGTGGAGCTCCAGATAAACTCTAGCAGTCCTCTTATCGCAGCTCAAGGGCAGAGCGGGGCTAGAAAGAGCTTTTGCAGCTGGACAGACCCTACAT
Source organism: Garra rufa (assembly GCF_049309525.1). Classification (NCBI taxonomy): domain Eukaryota; kingdom Metazoa; phylum Chordata; class Actinopteri; order Cypriniformes; family Cyprinidae; genus Garra; species Garra rufa. Next base: position 33,007,237 of record NC_133375.1, on the reverse strand, counting down.
AGAATGATACACGACTAACTTTGATTATCTCTGCACTGCTACATTACCTATGTTACACTCATCAGTGATTTTACATGAAACATAATCTCAAGATAGGGAGCAGTTGCAGTAGCTTTTATTCTGTTCTCTAATATTATGTTTTTTCTGATACAAGTTGCAACAAATGCCTGAATTTTACCATGGCTGTGCAAAACAATTGCAAGTAGTTATAAAATATTTTTATATGTATATACTTATTCATTTATTTACTACTAGTCAATTTTTTTTGAACAGTAAAATTTTTAATGTTTTTTAAAGAAGTCTCTTCTGCTCACCAAGCCTGCATTTATTTGATCCAAAGTACAGCAAAAACGGTCAAAAATTGAAATATTTTTACTGATTTCTATTTGAATATATTCCTGTAATTTCAAAGCTCAATTTTTAGCATCATTGCTCCAGTCAAATGATCCTTTAGAAATCATTCTAATATAATTATTATTATCGATATTTAAAACAGTTGAGTCATTGTTTTCAGGATACTTTGATGGATAGAAAGATCCAAAGATCAGCGTTTATCTGAAATAAAAACCTTTTGTAACATTATACACTATATTCAAAAGCTTGGAGTCAGTATAATTTATTTTATTTTATTTATTTATGTAGAGGAAAGAAATTATAGAAATGAATACTTTTTTTATAGCAAAGATGCTTTAAATTGATAAAAAGTGATGATAAAGATTTCTATTTCAAATAAATGCTGTTCTTCTGAATGTTCTATTCATCAAACAAACCTGAAAAAATTAAACTCAGTTGTATTTAACATCATAATATATGTCTTAAGTAGCATGGGTATATTTGCAGCAATAGCCAAAAATACAGTGTATGGGCCAAAATTTCTTTCCGTGAATATATTAAAACTTAATTTTCGATAAGCTTCATTTGGACAAATTAAAAGGCGATTTTCTCAATATTGAAATTTTTTTGCACAGATTCCAGATTTTCAAATAGTTGTATTTCGGCCAAATATTGTCCTATCCATACATAAATGGAAAGCTTATTTAATTTGTTTAATTTAAAAAAAATTGACCCTTATGACTGGTGTTGTAGTTCAGGGTCACAAATGTTTTTGAGCAGCAAATCAAAATACTAGAATGATTTCTGAAGGATCATGTGACTGGAGTTATGATGCTAAAAATTCAGCTTTAAAATCACAGAAATAAATTACATTAAAAAATATATTCAAATAGGAAACAGTTATTTCAAATAGTAAATAGTAAAGTTTCAAGCTGTACTGTTTTTGCTGTATTTGGGATCAAATAAATGCAGGTTTGGTGAGCAGAAGAGAAAAATCTTACTGTTACTTTTGATTTGTAGTGTATATAAGAGCACTACCAGTCAAATATCTATTTTTTAATAACAGGTTGATCTTCATAAATGTTGATTTTAGTACAAATTTACACTTTAATAATACTTAAAAGCTTTTCTTAATGTTAATATCGTAATAGCACAAATGCAATTGCCATGTTTCTATGCTAAAGTATGGCAAGTTTAGTTGCAGATTGTGAGTTGATGGAAAATGTAAGAAAAATAGATAAACACAATCCCCTTAATATTACTTGAGAGAAACAAAAAAAGCCTAAAGCAATACTACTCTAGAAGTTTAAACATCTTTAAACTGTTTTTTGCTCTGTCCTTGTTTGTCTTGCTTGTTTAACTCTTTCATCATTGCCTTGTGTTGCTCTCCTGCAATGTAAAAAATGTTGCCTGCACTCTTACTAAAGACCTTTGTAAAGAGCATCCAAGTCATAACACCAAACTTCACCAATGCATACCAAAAAGAAACATATTCCATGTTTAGATAGTGATAACACACCAAGGCTGTGGTGATATTATTTACTCAGCGTAAACAGACTAATGTTCTTGCCTTAGAGGTCATTGGGACCATATCTAATAATCCAAAAATCTTAGAAACATGCAGCTTTCAAGATCCTACAGCGCTCAAGATCCTAATGACAGCCATTAGCAAGCAAAAGAACAGCATGGTGTCCCTCAGTTTTCTTTTATTTAAATTTTACAAGTACCAGAAACCCCTAATCATACAGAATATAAATTAAACATAAATATATTCACTAATATCAGTAATCTTTCATAAAAAAGTCACATTTACATTCAAAATGACTTATCACAGTCATCAGTGTTCCCATATTGAGTCTTTTAAGTAGCATACAAACGCTTTCAACTTGCACTTTGCTTTAGTTCTCAAATGCATTTGGGTAATTGAGTTCAAAGTTAATGCTAGGAGGAATGAAAAATACAATTCGCATTGTATACAGCTTAGATAAACTTGTACCGTCAACAAGAGTGGCTTTGGCATCTTGTTCTCGTACGTATTTCTCAGTTTATACATCTGCAAGAACAGAAAAGTCTTTTATATAAAGGAACTTGATTCATAAGGTCCACAAAGAGCCATTACTATCGGATGTGGGGGAGAAATGTTGGTCCTGATGTCACTGTCTCAGTGGAAGGATGCTGTTGTGTTGAGGAGGGTTGGTTGGTTAATAAAACTGAATCTCTGGAGCTCCACTGGTAGAGCGTTCGCTCTCTGAGTCTTTGAGAAGCAGCTTGTTCATCTCTGTACATCCCGGGATGCTTCTGGTATCGCCGCTGAAACACCAGCCAAAACTGATCTTCCTGCAATAAACAGAAAAAAGTGTTTCATTTTCATGTCATTTCAGGGGTTTCAAAATGGCAAGGTTTTACTTGCTAGAATTATTGGCAATAATATAGGTGTGACATACTTTCTAACTAGTTCTAAGATGACAAAAAAACGTAGAGTTATATAACTCATGCACAATAGGGGATTAAAGTTGAATTTATATTATGTTATATGGAATTGTTACTGTTAATGTGTTATTGGAATTAATGTCATTGAAAATCTTAACATCCACTCTAGATATCTCTTTGCTATGTTCGCCAAAGTTCGTGTAACAAGCAGTTCACATCCAAATCATGAATGAAGCATTCTTTTTAATTAATTAGTTGGTTCGGTTCACAAAACTGAATTATTGGTTCACTAATCAAACGTTATTGTTTCCTAAAACTATTAAGAATAGTTGTCGCTAACTGAAATAAAATATTAATATTAGATGAAAAACTTCAATTGAAGGACTAAAATTACTAAAGCAAAAAAAATGAATAGGAATATATCTGTCAACTTTTTTGATCCACACGCCTCCAACGCGATATAATTGGATATGACTGGTTGTGATTGGCTGCGATTGGTTCATGGGATAAATCCCGCCTCTTGTGTTTGTGCGCGTTTGTTTATTCAGACTGATTCGCAATCTAATACAGAATATAATAAAGACTGATTTTAAAAAGTGATTAAATAACTCACAAAGATGTAACCACTTTGTTACGTCAAAATAAGACTTGAAATGGCATGAAAACATGATCTGTGGGAAATTTTAAGTAAATCTTTGTGCCTGTGATAGAGGTTTGATGGCTGATGATCCAAAACATAAGTTCACAATTAAAATATATTACTGCCTTGAGTTATTATTTTAGAATAAATGTAAAATGCTTAACAAAGTTGATAATATTCATATTTAGGTTTAATAAATAGAATATTCATTACATTTTGAATTTTCTTTCTGATGGTGTACAAGTAATGTTTATTTAACCAAGAAAATGTAGCTGGGACATGAATTTACATTTAACTAAAAACAAAAAAATGAGGACTTGGCCTCTTCATTTCAGAACACCACATCACACCACTAATAAATAAATGATATATAATTTATATAATTTGATGATTCCAAGCTGGGGGGAAAGAGAATGACGAGTTTGATAACAATCAACTCGTCATTCTCTTTTCCCCTCAGCTCGGAATCATGAGTTTATATCCCACACTTCTGGCTTTTTTTCCTCTGAATTTACAAAGTAGCTGTTTTTGAGCTAAATCAAGGTATAAAGTCCTAACTAGGAGATATAAACTTACATTTGTGAGTAAAAAAAAAGCCAGAATTATTGGATAAAATAGGTAAATGTTATGAAAATTGTTATAGGTTTAAATAGTATTGCATTCTGTAACAATGGTACAAATATTAATATGTGACTCTGGACCACAAAACCAGTCATAAGGGTCAATTTGTAATTTTTGAAATTATGAATAAATAAGCTTTCCATTGATGCCTGGTTTGTTAGGATAGGACAATATTTGGCCGAAATACTATTTGAAAATCTGGAATCTTGAGAAAATTGCCTTTAAAGTTGTCTAAATTAAGTTCTTAGCTATGCATATTAATAATCAAAAATTAAGTTTTCATATATTTATGGTAGATAATTTATAAAATATCTTCATAGAACATGATCTTTACTTAACATCCTAATGATTTTTGGCCAAAAAAAAAAATGTTTTGTATTGATGCTATTGCTACAATGCTATTGCTGTTTTTTTGGTCCAGGGTCACATATAATATACTATATCTCTATGTTTTACAAAGGCAAATCAGGTGAATAGGATGTGTATGTGTATCTGTAGAGTTGAAGTCTCACCAGAGTTTGCTGTAGAGATGCAGAGACGTCACGCCGCACCTTCTTGGGTTTGGCACAGTACGACTCCAAATGCTGGAGGTCACATCCACGCACACAACACTGCTCTACGATCCCTTTCCCACGAGAGCGAGGACCGCCGCTACGGGCTGCTCCAGGTTTGCCTAACCACCAGCAGATACAGAGCAAAATTGTAAAGGTTTTAATACCGATCATATTTAATAATAGTTAGTTGCACAACTGTACTTTCAACTGCCAATAGAGGGTCATACAAGACTAATTGTGCTTTAGATTATTTAAAAATAAATTATGCACTTAATAAAACTACAACAATAATTGAACACACAATTGTTAAAAAATTGGGCGTTTAGGAAATTATTAATTTTATTCAGTAAAGACTCATTGAATTAATCAAAAGTGACAGTTCAGACTTTTTTACATCAATATATCAAATTGTATATAACAAATATCAATTTAAAAAAATCTGAATATATAAAATAAATGATTTCTGAAGACTGTAATGACGCTGAAAATACAGCTTTGCATCACAGGAATAAATTACTTTTCAAAAATATATTCAAATAAATTTAAATCGTAATACTAGTTTGCAATATCACCGTTTTACTGCATTTTTAATCAAGTAAAAAACTTTTGAATCGTGTGTGTATAATTTGTATAGCCAATTATTAGGAATTAATTTTTTTTTGCTGAAATACTATGAAAATGTCAGTCCCTTTTGAGAAAAGGAATGAGAGAATGATAAAACGGGAGAGAAAAGTGTCAAGGTGGCCTTGGATGCAGAACAGGGTGAAAGGGCCTCAGTTAGCAGAAATAAAAAATGTTGATATCAAGAGTACGAGCTGGTATGCTAACTTACACTGTCATTTATTAATGTTTAATATCAAAAACTATAACTTCACACCGCCTACAACAGTAGACGGTTACTGTTTCCTATTGGTTGCTTGATTTGCATCAACACCATAATGATAAGGGCTTGACTTGATAGCACTGTCTGTATCTTCAGGGCAAGGCCACTTTTAATAATACACTGATATTAAGTGTTATGAATGTGATATGTTATGAGTGAGCTTAACGATTTAGAAACATGCAAGTCACCGTGTCCCCACCAAACGGTACAGCATGATAAGTAACCATGTCAGGGATTGTCCCGCTTTGACTCGCACAAGCAGCACAAACAGACTTCAGAAGTGTAAGATGAAGTTTGTAGGTGAGTCTCACCTCTGTAAAAGCCACGGTCTCCACACACAAACTCCAGGTCAGCGACTAGTTCTCGTCCACAGCGCGCTTTGGCAGCTTCTCCGGCGTCTGGCAGGATAAGGACGCAGTACAGAGAATAAAGGACACACACACTTCGCCAGCTGGGCACCTGCTTCACCAGAAACAAACAAACTCTCTCAGCCACCTGCATCTTATCGGATAGATACACTTCATTCTGTCAGAGCAATAGATACAATTCTTGACCAGATGACACTCTGAATGCAGTTTTGCAAACTGATTTGAAAGCATGTATGAAAAGTTTCAATGTTTCACAATGATTTTATAGAACAACCATTTTGGGTTCTTCAGATGTGACCCTGGACCACAAAACCAGTCATAAGTGGCACAGGTATATTTGTAGCAATAGCCAACAATACATTGTATGGGTCAAAATTATCGATTTTTCTTTTATGCCAAAAATCATTAGGATTAAGTACATTTCCTACTGTAAATATATTAAAACTTAATTTTTGGTTAGTAATATGCATTGCTAAGAACTTAATTTGAACAACATTAAAGGTGATTTTCTCAATATTTAGATTTTTTTTGCACCCTCAGATTCCAGATTTTTAAATACACTCTTAAAAATAAAGATTTTAAAAGGGTGTTTTTGCAGATATGCCATAGAAGGTTCCCCAGAGAACCTTTTAGTGGTCAGTTCTTAAAAGAATTATTTTTGAACAACCTTTTTCAACTGTAAAGAAACTTTTCTGCATTTGAAAGGTTCCATGGCTGTTCAAGGTTCTTTATGGAACAATCGATGCTAATAAAAAAAACATTATTTTTAAGAGTGTAGTTGTATCTGGTCCAGGGTCACAAATGAGCAATTTAGAACTTTTTAAAGAAACTTTTGTTCAGTGGAAAGGTTCTATTGATGTTCAGGTTCTTCATAGAACCATCAGTTCCAAAAAAGAACCTTTAAGAGTTTACACAAAAAAACTGCTGACATAAACTATTTTAACTTTTTGATATGACGGCGTGGATTGCAGATCTATATTTTTCTACATCCCACACGACAAATTGACGTCATAATAGCTCCCTAACATGCAAAAACCTCCATTGGAGGCAGTAATTGTTACTCACAAAAAGGTAATTTGACTCATCCATGGAAACTAGTCATTTAGCAAAAAAGGAAAGTTATTTGACTTACTTTTCTGGAGTCTAAATGCACCAAAATAAGGTGAAAAGCAGTATGAGGTGGTCTTTGCTACCCTAATTCTACACCCAGATAACATGCAACAAGTGTATACCTTTATATCAATTTTTCTATGTAAGTGCATGTGAAATCTTACCTTCAGGGGGAATCCTCTAAGCATCTGTAGGCATCTGGCATGACAGGCTGGCATTCCGTCTGATGGCATGTCTAATTTTTAATGGTCTGGTCTCTACTGGGGGAGCTACTGACGTTCTTACTCCGGTGTGCTCTTATAGGAGGACCAAGAGGGGATGGGCCAATGGCACACACACACACACACACACAAGGAAACATCCTACCCTTCCTCTACACACAGACAACTCCTAATCACAAAGGTTGTCTTTTACTTAAGACGCATAAAACTACAAAAGAAATCTGATTAATAAATAACAACGGACTAAAACTGACACCCTAATGTTATCCATCTAAGCATTTATAGCTTAGGGCTGAATTTATCTGACAGATAATCCTACTGCTTGAATTGTCATTATCTTATATAACGTCGTTTTTGAGATTTTCTCCAGTATGACATTGAAATCCATCTTAAGAGTGACGACAATGGAGGAAGAAGTTATCACGAGTATATCTCAGCAAGAAGCCAGTTAAGTGATTTTGGAGTATGTAGGCTTCAGCTGAAGTGATAAATGAAACAAAGATAGATGTAGGAACGCATTCGGAGCCAATCAGAGAGAACACGATTGCAGATAAAATAGAGACAAAACGTAATGTTAACAGTCACATGTGTGAGTGCGTTATTAACTGGAGGTACGATGTACAGCATCTTGGTTTATGAAATGACTAATGCTCAGTAAGACATAAAACCTTTTATTTGAACTGAAAATGAATTAGCCTAAAGTAAATCTAAACAGATTTTGTGGTAACTGCAAAATTAAACAGTGCTATTCACAAATTATTCATTGGTAAAGGAGTGCAACTTATTTATTTTTTTTACATTAATAATATTTGATTTTATTTAAAATACAATATTTGTGCTATCAAATAATGAACAAACTTACTCATCTTAAAGAGATAGTTCACCCCAAAATGAAAATTCTGTCATCATTCACTCACCCAAACCTGAATGTCTTTCTTCTTCTGCTGAACACAAAAGATATTTTGAAGAACTGACTGCATTCTTCAAAATATCTTCTTTTGTGTTTAGCAGAATAAAGAAACGTATACAAATTTGGAACGACCTGAGGGTGAGTAAACAACGACAGAATTTAAATGTTTGGGTCAACTGTTCCTTTAAGCTGTGAAACATTCTACTTCTCAAACGAAATGATGCACAAGGAACTTTTCTACCTCCTCAACAGAGCAATCTGATCCTCTTAAGTCTTATCTGTCGGCTTCGCGTTGAAGTTGCTGAGCGCGGCTTCCTTCTGTCTGAGCCGAGCTCGTAGGTGGTTGATTCTCTCCTCCTGGGCCAACTGTTCAAAATCAAACGCAAGACAGCTCTCAGCCCTGGGGAGCAATGCGCCCTCTAAACGCTCATTGTCATCCTCGTACGTCTCTCTTTCTCCTCCTGCTGCTGGTGCTTCGGGCTGTTTTGAGACGCCAGAAGATGTGTGGATGATCTGTGGCTGCTGGAGGATATTGGGCTGGGAACAAGACGGCTCCTGACCAGACTCCAGATCCTCAGGAGGTTTAGGTTTAGGTGGACTATGCTGTGTCTCATCTTCCTGTTAATTTGATTCATAAACATTAAAGGATTAGTTCACTTTCAGAATAAAAATTTCCAGATAATTTACTCACACCCACGTCATCCAAGACGTTTATGTCTTTCTTTCTTCAGTCGAAAATAAATTAAGGTTTTTAAGGAAAACATTGCAGGATTTTTCTCCATATAGTGGACTTCAATGGGGATCAATGAGTTGAAGGTTCAAGTTGCACTTTCAATGCAGCTTAAAAAGGGTAATAAGGGCAACTGAGGAAAAAGTGTCTTATCTAGCGAAACAATTGGTCATTTTCAAAAAATATATATATATTTACATATTTTTTAACCACAAATGCTCATATTATTACATAATCACACACGTGATGTAGGTGGAAGTACCGACCCAGTGTTTACAAAGCAAATGTGCAAAGAAAGTCAAACATCCTTTACAAAAAATTATTTTTTGAAGTTGGAGGAGAAAATGAGATCACAGACGAAGAACTAACCATGTGTGACCTTTCCAACATGATTACATAATGCATAAAGATGCACACACAGAGCTAGAGCAAGATGAGAATCTGTTGAGCACTTTTGAAGTCCACCATATAAACATCTTGATGACATGGGGGTAAGTATTTTATTATGGAAGTGAACTAATCCTTTAATAAAATAAGGTCACAAAGGTTTTGAAAAATTTAAAACAGCACTAAGTTATTTAATTGCATGTAAAATCATGTTTTGTTTTATTTAAAGACATTGTAAGGGATTTCAGTAATTTTCTGACAAAATAATCATAGTCCTAACCAAGTGGTCAAGGTTTGGCTGGTTAATATAGTGTAGTTAGTCCCTGCTGGTAGATGTCATAATTATATCATACTATCTCCACTGACAGCGATTCAAAAGTAGCCATGTATTCTAAAGAGCTCTTAGAATTTTTATTTTTTCCTCTGCCTAGCTTAAAGTAGTTGGCTCAAGTAATGCAACAAAAGGCGGAAACAACAGTGAGTTTTCAGGACACTGATTTTGGCTCACTTGACATTTTATACATGTCATTGAAAAAAAAAAAGTTCACCCAAAAATAAGAAATTCTGTCATTAATTACTCAACCTCATATTGTTTCAAACCCATAAGACCTTTGTTTATTCTCAGAACACAAATTAAGATATTTTTGGTGAAATCCAAGAGCTTTCTGACCCTCTATAGACAGCAACGCAACTGACAGGTTCAAGGCCCAAAAGGTCTTACAGGTTTGCAATGGCATGAGGGTGAATATTAGAGGGTATGCATGTGACGTCACGCCAGCTGGAGTGACTGTTGTCCCTCCCACTGAGTGGCAAAAAAAAAATGAATGGCTTTCAGCATTGATTGCTGCAACAGAATGCACAAAACACATCTATGAGAAAGAGTTTTGCGATTGACTGTACAATTAGATTTGAAAAGTAATCTGAGGTATATTTTTATAGACTGCCAAAAGCTACAGAAAAGAGAAGCAAATGGATCGCTGCAATTCACGGAAAGAAATTAAATCCAGGCAGCGAAACACAGATTTGCATTTATAATTTTATGTAAATATGTTCAATTTAGCTGCAAAATCATACCCTATATATTATATTATAATATGTGACCTGGGACCAAAAAACTAGTCATTAGTAGCATAGGTATATTTGAAGCAACAGCCAACAATACATTGGGTCAGAATTATTTTTCTTTTATGCCAAAAATCATTAGGATATTAAGTAAAGATCATGTCCCATTAAGATATTTTACTGTAAACATATCAAAACTTAATATTTGATTAGTAATATGCATTGCTAAGAACTTCATTTGGACAACTTTAAAGGCAATTTTCTCAATATTTAGATTTTTTTGCACACTCAGATTCTCGATTTTAAAATAGTTGTATCTCGGCCAAATATTGTCCTATCCTAACAAACTTCATACGTTTTTGGCCTGGATGATATATGTGACCCTGGACCACAAAACCAGTCATAAGGTTAAATTTTACAAAACTGAGATGTATACAACATATTAAAGCTCAATAAATAAGCTTTCTATTGATATATGGTTTGTTAGGATAGGACAATATTTGGCCGAGATACATCTATTTGAAAATCTGGAATCTGAGGGTGCAAAAAAAATCTAAATATTGAGAAAATCGCCTTTAAAGTTGTCCAAATTAAGTTCTTAACAATGCATATTACTAATCAAAAATTACATTTTGATATATTTATAGTAGTAATTTTACAAAAAATCTTCATGATCTTTACTTAATTTCCTAATGATTTTTGGCATAATAGAAAAATCTATAATTTTGACCCATACTATGTATTTTGGCTATTGCTACAAATATACCCCAGCGACTTAAGACTGGTTTTGTGGTCCAGGGTCACATATATACTATTGATATAAATGATCACCTGGATTAAGACCAAACCTTATTTTGTATTTACAAAATGTGTTCACCGCAAATTTGCTTCATGCATTTCCCCAGCACCGAATTCAGGCACATATAAATGTCAGGAAACACGATTCCTGGCTGCATATTAATATCCATGGACACTGGATATTTCGTAAATTGTAAGGAACACTATATTGAGTCCAGCAACAGTTTAGTTTAAACTGATTATCGTTTGTTTTACTCGTGTTTTCGCAGCTTCCCTATTAAATCCGTTCTTGCACCAGGCTCTTCTGCCACTCAGTCCGGCTGAGGGAGTGTGTTCCTATTTTCATTTTTGGGTGAACTATCCCTTTAAATAATTTACTGCACCCATAATCATATAAAAATATCATGTCTATCTTAAAAACTTTATACAGAATAAAATAAAATATTAAACTTTACCTTTTGACACTCTTTGTCTGTACGGCATTGCTCCTGCATTTCTTCAGAGACTTGCAGAAGTGGTGAAATCTGTGTGTTAATATCAAGATCTTTGACTGGAGTCTGAACATCCTGTTTCTGAGGATTGAAAAGAGACATGCAACAATCAGAAATCCAATAAAAGACTTTATTAAAAGCCTAGAGCACATGCAGCACAATATATCACAAAAAGGAAAGGGAATCACTAAAAAACATCATTTTTCTGAACGTTTATAGCTACGTAATGTAAAAAGGATGTTATGCATGATTTTATTTGACAGGAGATCATTTATGTAGAGACATAAACAGCTTTAAATTGTCGTCATGATCATATTTAGAGCTGCTTTCAAGATTGTCTGCAACATGACACTGGAATCAATCTTGAGAGTGATGAAAACACAGAAAGTAGTTATCATGAGTATATCTCTACAGAAGACAATATTGTCATTATTCAGATCTAGTCGGTTTGATGTTCATTCGATTCAGATTTTTCCAAACCTGTCTAAGTTTCTTTTTTCTGTAGAAACGAACAGTTGCAGAAAGCCACTGACAAGTATATATATATGTATGTATAGATATTTCCTTCCTTTTCCTATCCCTTTAATATTTAGAAAAATTATCAATTTAAAGGGATAGTTCACCCAAAAATTAAAATTCTGTCATTAATTACTCTTTCCTTTTCAAACCTGTAAGACTTTCATTCATCTTTGTATCACAAATGAAGACATTTTTAATGAAATCTGAGCTTTCTGACCCTTGACAGCAACACAACTACCACGTTTAAGCCCCAGAAAGGTAGTAAGAACATTGTTAAAATAGTCCATGTGACATCAGTGGTTCAACTGTGGTACTGTCATTAATGCGTGTTGAGGACTGACAGGGAAGAGAAGAAACTGTTGAATAAAGTCTTTATTTTTGTTTTTTTTGCACACAAAAAGTGTTATTGTAGCTTCATAAAATTAAGGTTAAACCACTGATGTCACATGGACTACTTTAACAATGTCCTTACTACCTTTCTAGGCCTTGAACATGGTAGTTGCGTTGCTATCCGATTTGAACAAAAGTATCTTAATTTGTGTTCCAAAAGATGAACAAAGGTCTTACAGGTTTGGAACAACATGAGGGTGAGGAATTAATGACAGAATTTTAATTTTTGGGTGAACTATGCCTTTAACTGCCTTTAAAATTCCAACTGAGAATCACCGTGATAACACAAAAAACTTTTACACGTTTTTCAGAACAGATTGAAAACAATAATTAAAGAGGGAAATGTCTTACCTTGCTCTGTTGTGGTCTGGGTGAACTGTCCAGGAGTATTTGTGCCTGACTAGATGTGCTTATTTTGTTCTGTTGACTTGGAGAAACAGGACACACACCTGAAGGTGCTGAGGGAGAGTTTTGAAATCTCACTCGCCTACAACGTGCCTTCTTCACTGAGAGGAAGATCTGGCCATTATACACAATAATAGCATTTTGCCGATCAGAATCCCTGATGCTGGGCTGAGAGGCATCTTCCTTCTCCAGCCCTGAAAACCGTATTTTAGGCTTGTGTGCTTTTAAAATTGTTCTTAAGACCTTAAAGGCAGTGATGCTGGAACTCACAACGGGCAGCGAAAACTGGCCTGGAGTTATTCTGGGGACCAGTGGCCTCTGGCTCAGTGGAACCGGTTCTCTGCTGTCCTTGCCCACAGCCACTTCTTTTTCCCGGAGCTCAACCGGACAGATCCTTGTCACTGTCTGTGGCATCTGTTTCTCTGATCTTTGTGAAAGAGCGACACTGATCTTCCTGGCTGTGGAGCTGGATAAGGACTGCAGAGGCATGTTTTTGACACATGCTTCTTTGGGAATGTAGACCACAATGTTCTCCATGCAAGACATTCAGAAGAGTTTGAACCTGTGGGATTGGTTAGATAAAGCTTTCATATTATTGCAGTTTTTACACTAAATACTAAATATGTAGAGGTGGCAAACTTAACATCTGAGCATATGAAATATGTGACCCTGGACCACAAAACCAGTCTTAAGTTGCACAGGTATATTTGTAGCAATAGCCAACAATACATCGCATAGGTCAAAATGATCGATTTTTCTTTTATGCCAAAAATCATTAGGATATTAACTAAAAATCATGTTCCATGAAGATATTTTGTACAATTTCTACAGTAATTATATCGAAACTTAATTTTTGATTAGTATTATGTATTGCTAAGGACTTAATATAAACAACTTTAAATTAGATTTATTTGAATATTTAGATTTTTTTTGCAATCCCAGATTCCAGATTTTCAAATAGTTGTATCTCGACCAAATAATATATCATAACAAACCATACATCAATGGAAAGCTTATTTGTTTTATAAATCTGTTTTCCAAAAAAAAAACAAAAAAAACCTTTTGACTGGTTTTGTGGTCCAGGATCACATATATAAGTTAAAAACAATTGCGTTTAAAAGAAAAGTTAAAATGATAACTAGCCAACATCCTAGTTACTTCCGTTCACTATTATATAAACAAACAAAAAAATGACAGGCATTATTTATTTTAAGGACAACGCTCTATTAATTGATTGTATTTTTGCAGTGTCAACTGTAGTATGTATGATATTTTGTCTGAAGCTATTTTTACCAGAATTAAATTTCCGGATTTATCGTTAAGAACGACCAACGATCACTCAGCTGACAAACGTAGACAGGAAACACACCAAACCAAACTAAAATATCTGTTGTCATGTACCTAAAATTGTTCACTTGGCTCGAAGTACAAGCGGTACATTCATGTCTTCACACCAAAGACCACAAATGTAATTCACGCCGCGGTTTTCCAAACAAATAAACCTGTTTCTTTTGAACATACGCAGCCAGGTACAACTCTTCGAACATGGCGACGACTTCCGGAGAAAACTTCCGGAGTGTGGTGTCAAAACAAAAGTCATTCGAAGAAGACAGCGGACGAAAAGTAAAACAGTTAGTGAACTTTTAGTGAATAGTATATTATTATATTAGCAATTTATTCACGGTTTACTTGTTAAAAACATTAATATCCACAACAGTCCACGCAGATTTTTAAAGCCGAGTGGATTCTGGTGTTTGAATCCTTTATAATCTGAGAAATAAGAAAGAAATAAAAATAAATCATAAAAACGTGAACGTAAAACAAGTAATATGAGTAAAACATAAATATAAGCAATACAAGATAATAAAAAAACATTATTTATGTTGTTTCCTAATATTATACAAACTTACCTCTCTTTCAGTTATAATGTTGGAAGTGGAAGTTACCTCAGTGTTTCTTCTATTTTCTTCCGTTCGACCATTCATGCGTGTTCTTTGTAAATTAAATTTTTAATTATTATAATCTATATTTAAATTGATTTTCCACCTTTTTCTTCTTGTAAGAGTGGGCGCAGCCATTTAAATATTATGGGTCTGACTTCCGGTCTCATCCGCGTCCAGATATTTTTAGCTGTACAAAACAGCTGGTTTTGCTGCTTGATATTACAAAATGGTGTCTTACCATATTAATTTAATTATGAGCACACTGGTTTGTAGTGCAAACAGTTTACTGCACATTGTTATTCCTCTCGCTGATAATGAATCAGAAGTCTCACCCATAGGCTTACTTCCACATTGAAGGTGGATAATCGTATTATAATCTTATAATCCAACTGTTAAAATCCACCTAGGCTGTTTTTTTTTAAATACAAAGAAGTGATGCAAAAGTGAGTTTACCTTCAGGCATGACAGCAATGAATTAGTCTCTGGCAGAGTATGTGCACTGTTCAAGAAATAGCTGGAATAATGCATAAAATATTGTGATGCATAAATTTATGATAAATCATGCAGATGTTTAATTACTTTGTATACAGGTTTAAAAGAGGAATGAAGGTTAAAGGGTTCCACGTGATGTGATCAAAATCTTTGCTTGTGTATCTGAACATTTTCTACACCCATAAACGCCATATTTTGAGCAATCAGGCACCTGTTTTTATATTTTCCAAATTCTTTTCAGACATATTTATGTCTTGCTGATCTGCTTCACTGATGTGAAAATACATCATAAAAAATAATTGATCATTTCTAATTAATTTGCTAGATCCAAAAATGTGACCCTGGACCACAAAACCAGTCATATCTGAAAGCGGAATAAATAAAATTCTTTATATATTATTTGGCTGATATTATCTGGAATCTAAGGGTGCAAAAATTCTAAATATTGAGAAAACTGCTTTTAAAGTTGTCCAAATTAAGTTCTTAGCAATGCATATTACCAATCAAAAATGAAGTTTTGATATATTTATGGTAGGAAATGTACAAAATATCTTCATGGAACATAATCTTAACTTAATATCCCAATGATTTTAGGCACAAAAGGAAATTTTTGACCCAATACAATGTATTTTTGGCTATTGCTACAAATATACCCCTGCTACTTAAGACTAATTTTGTGGTCCAGTGTCACAAATACTGTGTTTTTATTTTTGGGACAATACAGGTCCTTCTCAAAAAATTAGCATATTGTGATAAAGTTCATTATTCTCTGTAATGTACTGATAAACATTAGACTTTCATATATTTTAGATTCATTACACACATTTGAAAGTAGTTCTAGCCTTTTATTGTTTTAATATTGATGATTTTGGCATACAGCTCATGAAAACCCAAAATTACTATCTCAAAAAATTAGCAAAAAATTTCATCCGACCAATAAAAGAAAAGTGTTTTTAATACAAAAAGTGTCAACCTTCAAATAATTATGTTCAGTTATGCACTCAATACTTGGTCGGGAATGCTTTTGCAGAAATGACTGCTTCAATGCGGCGTGGCATGGAGGCAATCAGCCTGTGGCACTGCTGAGGTGTTATGGAGGCCCAGGATGCTTCGATAGCGGCCTTAAGCTCATCCAGAGTGTTGGGTCTTGCGTCTCTCAACTTTCTCTTCACAATATCCCACAGATTCTCTATGGGGTTCAGGTCAGGAGAGTTGGCAGGCCAATTGAGCACAGTAATACCATGGTCAGTAAACCATTTACCAGTGGTTTTGGCACTGTGAGCAGGTGCCAGGTCGTGTCCTTTATATCTCCATAAAGCTTTTCAGCAGATGGAAGCATGAAGTGCTCCAAAATCTCCTGATAGCTAGCTGCATTGACCCTGCCCTTGATAAAACACAGTGGTCCAAAGTACTTTTTTCGGATGAAAGCAAATTTTGCATGTCATTCGGAAATCAAGGTGCCAGAGTCTGGAGGAAGACTGGGGAGAGGGAAATGCCAAAATGCCTGAAGTCCAGTGTCAAGTACCCACAGTCAGTGATGGTCTGGGGTGCCATGTCAGCTGCTGGTGTTGGTCCACTGTGTTTTATCAAGGGCAGGGTCAATGCAGCTAGCTATCAGGAGATTTTGGAGCACTTCATGCTTCCATCTGCTGAAAAGCTTTATGGAGATGAAGATTTCATTTTTCAGCACGACCTGGCACCTGCTCACAGTGCTAAAACCACTGGTAAATGGTTTACTGACCATGGTATTACTGTGCTCAATTGGTCTGCCAACTCTCCTGACCTGAACCCCATAAAGAATCTGTGGGATATTGTGAAGAGAAAGTTGAGAGACGCAAGACCTAACACTCTGGATGAGCTTAAGGCCGCTATCGAAGCATCCTGGGCCTCCATAACACCTCAGCAGTGCCACAGGCTGATTGCCTCCATGCCACGCCGCATTGAAGCAGTCATTTCTGCAAAAGGATTCCCGACCAAGTATTGAGTGCATAACTGAACATAATTATTTGAAGGTTGACTTTTTTGTATTAAAAACACTTTTCTTTTTTTTCTTTTTTCTTTGGGTTTTCATGAGCTGCATGCCAAAATCATCAATATTAAAACAATAAAAGGCTAGAACTACTTTCAAATGTGTGTAATGAATCTAAAATATATGAAAGTCTAATGTTTATCAGTACATTACAGAAAATAATGAACTTTATCACAATATGCTAATTTTTTGAGAAGGACCTGTATGTGGTGTCGTCAAGAATGGGTGAGATGCTCTCTTTTGTCTGTCATTTCCATCAAATATTCTAAGAATTTCCTCCAATGGTTAGATTTTTATTTTATTTATGCTGCTGATATATGTTCTGTAATTTCATTTCCTTTTTTTTAATTGGACATACACATCACACTCTAACACAGAAAACAGAGAGAGGGGCACGTGTGAAACCAATGAGAACATAGACACAGATTTTAACAACAGCAAACAAACAAACAAATACACATACATACAGACTTACGTCATACATACAAACGTACTTAGTTATATAAAGCTAAACGATGAAGTATCATAACTGGAGTATAGTAACTGTAGTATTAATTGTCGTAGTTTTAGCAGAAATATAACCACTATAATAATTGGAACAATAATGTTATTAATTAAAAGGCGAAAGGAGTAATCCCCAAATAAACATCTCTCTCTATCTCTTTTTTTTTTTTTTCATTTGTACACTTTCATTAGGCTCACAGTCTTTAAAATCTTTAGTCCGAGTCCATGCCTACATATCCATCTCGTCGTTTTGGGTACTTTTTCAAGTGCAACATACTGTATGAGAACATAATCGGTCACTTTCATGCGGAGCGGGATTGTCTTTGGGTCACACAAGATACTGTAAAGAACCACTGAAACATTTTGAAGCAGTGAATCTGTGAGAGTGATAGAGGAACAAAGATTAGGTACAGAAACAAGCGTTTCTCCGTCTGGCTGGCAGTCTCAACCGGCAGACCTCTGGCCTTTAGAGGCACGTCTCCAAGCTGTGCAGAGGGCTCGCGGGGCAGGGGGAAACGCTCGAGCCCAGGTAGACGCGGCTCTCGGCGGCGTTGTTGTTGCAGTTGAGGGTGACCGGCAGACTCTGCTGCCGCAGCGGGCGAGGCGGGTAGCGGGATCGCGGGGGCCTCTGGGGCGCCTGGGGTTGAGGGTGAGGGCCGGGGTGACGAAGCGCCACACGCACGTGGTTATGGTTGGAGCGTTCCGATTCGTCGTCCACGTCCGTCTCGTCGATCAGGGGGATGTTGTGGACCGAGTCCGTGATGATGAACTCCGGATGCGCCTGGAAGTCGTGAATGGAGTTCCGCGACTCGGGCCGCTCGATGCCGTCGTACAGGGAGCTACGGAAAGCTTTCACCACCCGGATCTATACGTCAAGGGTGCGGGGTAGGAGATGTCAAAGGGAAGAAAATGGAGGGATCAAAGGGACAGAGAGGTGGAGAGAAGTTTAGTCCCCCTTTCGCACTACTCGCACACTTTCAGCTAGCTGAGCTGCGAGAGCTGAAAGTTTCACATCCATTAAGGCCTGAGGTGCAGTAGGCCTTTGAAAAGAAACAAAACTCCACAGCCATTCTATAGGCCTCTATAGAATGACGCCCGAAAACAATAATCGAAATCCAAGTTGTAATTACAAGAGGAAAAGCAAATCTCAAGATGATGATACACAAGACGGCAAACACAAAAAAATAGTTCCAATAAAACGGAAGGATACCATAAATATCGTGAATGTGATCTGTCAAAGCAGCCTTAGCCCCCTTTCTTCTAAACCGTGGATCCAATGAATGACACATTTCAGCTTTTATTGATCGGAAAGTTAGATTTTTTTTAAAACCTCTGTTTTATGAGCAGAAAGTCAAATTAGTGAGCGTAAAAAAACAACAGATCAAAATTAAAAAGTTCAAAAACGGAATTACAACTTTCACTGTTGCCAGTTCAATACCAGGTGATATTAAAATTCATGAAACACTCTAAGAGAAGCAAAAAACATGCAAACAAACGACAGTGAACACAGAAAACAATGATTTTGAAGGTACACGTCACCATGTGGTACAAACACACACAGAAAGTGAGGTACACACTACACGGCTGTGCACAGAACGCACAAACACAAAAAACACACAAATAAAGACATGCGTATTCACATACTGTTGGTGTTGACAAATTCTGTAATACAGATTCAACAGTCTTGAAAAAACAGATTGCATTAGTTACTGTAAGCATTATTTATTGTTCTGACATCATCAGTTTTCTATTTGTTACATTTATAGGGTATATTCGTAAGCCCACTTTCAATGAAAAAAATAAATAAACAGAAAGCAAAGTATCTTTGATTATATTAGCTCACTCTAATACGAGGACATTTAGAAGATCTTGATTGCCTTGTTTTTTTGAAAACTCTCTATGCCCTCAAAAGTATGAACACATTAAATGGGACTCGTCTCCCATGCAACCATGCACAATAATTCAAGTTTCCTCTTCCCGTTCATGCATGGCATGCAAGTACACATTCAATAGAAAAAAATATCAAAGATCAAAACGGTCCATGTTCCTTTTTCTGACATCCGTTCTCGTCATGGTGGTGAAAATGCATCTTCTTCGTGTGTGTGACCATGCATGTCGGACATTCATCGGACGTAAGTTTTTGCTTTCTTTCCCGCTCTCTGCATTCTACATGCATAGCCAAACCACGTTTCGGGAATGACCACAAAGCAATGTGACTGACAGAGGGAAGGGACTTCACAACATGGACACAACAGCGCTTCTGCGGATTTGTTTTTCCAAAGAGCCATTCGTTTTGAGCTGTTTGCTTTGCTAGGCAGCACTGACTTTGTAAACTTTCGAGTATAAGGCCCAGAATTTGCAATGGAGAAAAAAAACTGCAGCTAGTCTTTTGTAGTTCAGGCACTGGATGGAAAAACAGAAAAGGGATTGTGTTTGAATCGCTCCAAACACATCACATCAGAACTCCTCATGACAGACGGCAAGAGAAGGGAGGTGAAAAGACAGACGTTTGACGGATGGAGGTCTAAATCTACGGCACAAAGTCACGTTCTTTTGTTGTGGCGTCACGGCCCAACAAAAGCTTTTGAGAAGCAGCCCTCTTGTGCAACATCACCAAGGCATGTCTACATTATTTTGCCAAACTATAAGCATCAAGAAATATACACTAAATGTTTAGTTGCTAAAGACAATGAAACAAGGACAAAGATGAAAAATAAAAACGATATAATAAAAATAATATAAACGGACAAGACTGACAAGACAGGACTGGATAAGACACTAAAAAAACCTATGTTAAAAAACATTCTCAAAGGTTCATAAATAAAAGGAACTGAAGATTAAAGGATTAGTTCACTTCCAGAACAAAATTTACAAATAACTTACTCACCCCCTTGTCATCTGAGATGTTCATGTCTTTCTTTCTTCAGTCGTAAAGAAATCGCTTGAGGAAAACATTTCAGGAAGTTCTCCATTTAGTGGAATTCTATGGTGGCCGCAAGAACTTCCAAAATGCAGTTTAAATGCAGCTTCAAAGGGCTCTAAACGATCCCAGCCGAGGAAGAAGGGTCTTAGATAGTGAAACGATCTGTTATTTTCTAAAAAAAAAAAAAAAAAAGTTCATACACTTTATAACCACAAATGCTTGTCTTGTCTAGCTCTGTGATGTGCATGAGTACTCTGTTTCATGACAGTTAGGGTATGTCTCAAAACTCCCATCTCATTTTCTGTTTTACCTTTTTTTGTAAAGTGCGTTTGACCTTCTTTGCACTTTCACTTTGTAAACACTGGGTCGGTACTTCTGCAGCAATGTAGGACAATTTTGAAGAAGTTGGAGGAGAAAATGATGGGAGTTTTGAGACATACCCTAACTGTATTGAACAGGAGTACACAGAGTACACATGTGCATCGCAGAGCTAGACAAGACGAGCATTTGTGGTTAAAAAGTATATAAACTGTATTTTTTTTTAGAAAATAACTGATTGTTTCACTAGCTAAGACCCTTCTTCCTCGGCTGGGGTCATTTAGAGCCCTTTGAAGCTGCATTTTAACTGCATTTTGGAAATTCAAACTCGTGGGCACCATAGAAGTTCATTATATGGAGAACATTCCTGAAATGTTTTCCTCAAACGATTTTCTTATGACGAGCATTTCTGGTTGAAAAGTATATAAATTGTACATTTTCTTAGAAAATAACCGATTATTTTACTAGATTAGACCCTTCTTCCTCGGCTGGGATCATTTGGAGCCCTTTGAAGCTGCATTTAAACTGCATTTTAGAAGTTCAAACTCGCAGGCACCGTAGAAGTCCATTATATGGAGAACATTCCTGAAATGTTTTCCTCAAAAAACACAATTTCTTTACGACTGAAGAAAGAAAGACATGAACATCTTGGACGACAAAGGGGTGAGTAAATTATCTGTATTTTTTTGTTCTGGAAGTGAACTAATCCTTTAACATTGAAGGGGAAGTGATAATGAAGCTGGGGGGCTTTCCAGCTGGGCTAATGCTCGGTGGTCTCTTTGAAGGGATTTGGAAACGCTAAGACGCAGCTGCTTTCTTTAGACCACGGAAAAGATCGCTTCTGGTACCTGGAGGGCAATGTTGATGTTATATTTGGTGCATTAAACCCTCGTAAACAAATCACTGTCTGTGAGAATGACTTTCAAGAAGACGGTCCCCAAAAAACAAATCATAGCAGCAGATAGTAAGAAAGCTTTTCTAATGTGTAGAAACTCAAGCAGCATTAGATGACAAACCTGTAAAGAGAGAAAGGAGAATCTGAACACAAAGGCGCACAAAAACAGAGCAAAAAACATGGCACACTGTATACAAGTATGCTTTTTGTCCTGAACGGGATAGAAAAACGTTAGCATTGTCAATGCTAATATATGCCTAAAGTGAAAATGGCAGCAGAAACCATTATGGGCTTATACTCGCAGGTTTACAACAGTCAACCTTTTGCTTTTCGTTGTTCCCATGTTGTCAAACATCTTAATTCTCAATTCAGTTCAATAGTCGTTTGGCTCTTTCGAGTGAAATTCTGGTAGCCCTTTACGGCAACATTGATTTGAGGGAGAATTATTGGCAAATCAAGCAACGGGAGAATCAAAAAAAGGCAACAAGAAAAAGAAAACCAGCCTTATCTTGGCAGCACCAAGCCAGAATTAAAGCGAGAGCGGGAAATAAGTTATGAGGTAGCAAGGAAGGAGGAAAGAAAGAGAAAGAAAGATAGAAAGGCCACAAACGAACAAGCGAAACTAAAAATGCACATGTAGAGAGATGAAGCAGATGCTCCAATGGTAATCTGCTCTCTCTTTCTCTTGCACACACACACACACATACTCAACATTCAGCAGCCTAGTCGCGTTTGAAGGCAGGCAACAATGCACGTATGTATGTGTGTGTGTGTGTGTGTGTATGCTAGGCATCTGAGTGCACGGGCTCTACGAGGTGCCGTTAACGGAATGTAAGGACTCACTCCCGGGGGCACCAGTTGCATTGGCAGTGGAGAGAACTACGTGAGAGGGAGTAGAATTATTGGTTACGTCATGGAGTTGGCTGAGCACTGAAGAGCGGCGTCTCACTGCACCCTGAAACGAACCACTTCTCTTGAAGGTACTCACTACCTCC
Organism: Garra rufa; assembly: GCF_049309525.1. Taxonomy (NCBI): domain Eukaryota; kingdom Metazoa; phylum Chordata; class Actinopteri; order Cypriniformes; family Cyprinidae; genus Garra; species Garra rufa. Next base: position 32,984,286 of record NC_133375.1, on the reverse strand, counting down.
ATCTGCAGGAGAGAGAGAGAAGGACATCACACAGACAGGCGAATGAGCTTCATGAAATGAATGGCCGGGGATTTAATCACTCGAGGGGGTTTGGGGAGGAACGGCTTGCAGGGAAAGCAGCATTTCAAACATAGTGTTTAAGGGTGTTTCTTCAACTATGAGCACTTTAGTAATTTTTTAACATAATAAAAGTATTACTATTAGTTAAAAAACAGTCAAATAATGTAAATATTAAAAAAGAATATATACACACACATACACATATATATATACATACATACATACATACATACATACATATATATATATATATATTATTTTTTTATATAGAAATATATTTAATGGTCACTTTATTGATTTTTAATAAATTTATAGATTTTAATTTTCTTTCTGTTACATGAAACATTAAAACTATTGTAATGATTATGAATGAAAACATATATTTATTTATTTATATATATATATATATATATATATATATATATATATATATATATATGTAAATACATTAAATGCACATATATCATTTCATCCTTGAAAGAGCCCAACTTTCAATCTTAATATATAAAAATACATTACAATTATTACATTTTTAAAACTTAGTTTCAAAACTAAGTGAAATAATCATAAATAATTTTAATATTTTTTACAATATTATGTTTTATATATATATATATATATAAGTGAAATAATTATAGGTAATTTAAATATTTTTAATAAATAATATTTTCAACACAGTTGCTTCAACTATAAACACTTTATTGATTTTTTATTAAATCTAATAGATTTTAATTTCCTTTTTATTATATGAAAAATTGCAACTATTGAAATGAATATATGAATGTTAATACATTAAATGTTATTATTACTAATATTAATTATTAGTATTATTACAATTTTAAAACTTAGTTTCAAAAAAGTGATATCTTTCACTTTGTAAAATAAAGAAAATATATGTAATAATATTTTTGTTAATAAATATATATATTAATATATTGTTTTATATTTATATTATTTAGATTTATTTCTTCAACTATGAAGACTTTATTTTTAGTTATTTTTGGTACATGAAACATTAAAACTATTGTAATGATTATATGAATCTTACATTAAATGTATAAGTAATTTAAATATTTCTAATAAGCATTATTTTTAACATATTTTTTTCCTCAACTATGAGCACTTCATTGATTTTTTATTAAATCTAATATCTTAATTTTCTTTATATTATATGAAACATTACAACTATTGAAATGAAATGTATGTCAATCCAATAAATATGATTATTATTACTAGCATTAATTATTAGTATTATTACAATTTAAAAACTATTTGTTTCAAAACAAAGTAAAATAATGTTTCACTAAGATATATATATCTTAAACTGTGAAGACTTCATTATTTTTATTAAATCTAAAAATGTTTATAAATATGTAATAAATAACTTTACTTTTGTTATATGAAACATTAAAACTTTTGTAATTGTTATACGAATGTTATATTAAATGTATAAATTGCATATAAAATGTTATCTTTGAAAGAGCCCAACTTTCAATCATAATTATAAAAATACATCATAAAAGTATTACATTTTTAAAACTTCTAGTTTCAAAGTAAAGTGAAATGATCATAAATACTTAAAATATTTGTAATAAATATTATTATATAAATGTTCGATTTATTTTTTTATTACACAAATTATGGCTGTCGCTTAGCAGTGGCATTATTTCCATCACAACCAACAATCGTATTTCTAGCAAGTAGTGAATGCTTAAAATAATGAGAAATGGGACGTGATGTGTGAAGAAAATATTTTTTGTCTTATTTTTTTTATTAGCATTTCCAATCGAGCTTTAATTTTGTGAAATAATGTAAAACACTATAAAAATATTTAATTTAGTCTATTTAGGATACATAAACTGCTATCTATGAAATTTCACAAAAATGATTAAAATGTAATTTCCACCACAATGTTATCGAACACAAAACAGTTTGACGTGTGGTGAAAAAAAGTGCAAAAGTGCCTACACTTGAAGAAACACAGTGTACAAAAACCAGGATAATATTTAAAACTTCAAAAAAGCCAATAATAGTTACCAAGGAGCGACATAATACATGGAGACGCAGAGCAAGTAGCAGAGTAGCAGTAAAAGGACTCAATAAAACAGCGTGATATAGCAGCAGAGAGAATAAAGGATGAAGTGAGGGAGAGAGAGAAGTTAAGATTTACAACACAGAAAGCTTGTTAAATATTAATATTTCATCCATTTATAAAGGCTGGTGAAGAAAGAAAAATATGTTTGAGTTATGAGGAAAGTAAAGTTCGAAAAAAGTGCGCAAACTAGAGCACAGAAGGCATTTGGTATATTTTAAGGCAGTGCGTGTCTACACGGGAACAGCTGTCCCTGTCAGAAACAACGCAAACGCAGCGTTAAACCAGACAGGACGAGACAGAGACTGAACGTCACCTGAGTCTGAATTCGGTTGAGTCCTCTAAACCACAGGATCTGTCCTCGTCTCAGCTCTCTCTCGGCATAGTCAATCTCCTCCTCATCCTCCGCTAGGTCTTCATCCATGATCTCGTCTGGAGCCGGCCCGTGGCCCGCTTCCTTCAGACACTTCAGCTGATGTGCTGGCACTGATGATATCACCTAGAGAGAAAACAATTCAATGAAGTACAACAAAAGCTGATACTCTGGAACTCATTTTCTGTTTTTGAGAGCATCTAGAATGGAAAAGGAGTGGGATTGCAGCACTTACCTGTCCCCAGATCAGCTCTGCCATTCCTACAAACAGGCACCAAAGCCATTGCTCCACATTTAATGGGGAACAGCTGAAGGGTTTCCCACCAAACTGCACAATGACAAACTATAGCATACACAGATACAGGAGTTGAGTGATTTACTTTCAATCGTGTGTGAAGCACAAATGCATCATGTAATATATATATATATATATATATATATATATATATATATATATATATAGGGAAAGTACACTACCAGTCGAAAGTTTTTAATGCTTTTTAAAGAAGTCACCAAGCCTGCATTTATTTGATCCAAAGCAAAAACGGTACAATTTTGAAATATTTTACTATTTAAAATAACTGTTTTCTATTTGAATATATTTCAAAATGTAATTTATACCTTTGATTAAAAAAAAGCACAATTTTCAGCATCATTACTTCAGTCTTCAGTGTCACATGATCTTCAGAAATCATTCTAATATGCTGATTTGCTGCTCAAGAAACATTATTATTATCAATATTTAAAACAGTTGAGTACATTTTTATTCTTTGACAAATAGAAGGATCCAAAGATCAGCATTAAAATGTATTTTTTTGGTAAAGAAATGATAGGAATTAATACTTTTATTTAGCAAGGATGATTTAAATTGATCAAAATTGATGATAAAGACAAAACATTCCCACTTCCGATAAATGCTGTTCTTCTGAACGTATTCATCAAATAAACTTGAAAAAATTATATTCAGCTCTTTTCATTATAATAAAAACAAATGTTTTTGAACAGCAAGTCAGAATATAAGAATGATTTCTAAAGGATCATGTCACTGGAGATATCATGCTAAAAATTCACAGGAATAATTTACATTTTAAAATATATTCAAATAAAAAAACGTTATTTTAAATAGTTAAAAAATACTTCAAATTTTTACTGTTTTTCTGTACTTTGGATCAAATAAACGCAGGCTTGGTGAGCAGAAGAGACTTCTTTTAAAAAACACTACAAATCTTACTGTTCAAAAACTTTTGACTGGAAGTGTAAACATTAAAAAAGTCAAACGTTTGAATGGTTGTGTAAGTATGGCATTTGTTTAAAAAAGACTATTAAACAAGTAAAAATGGAAATCTTAAATCTATTCTTAAGTATGCGTTTACCTGTATTGCGAAGGTCCCCAGCACAATGGAACAGAAGATGGGGTTTGAAAAGATACCATCGAACACGTTCCTCTCTCCATGGATCTTACGGGCATTGATCTCATTGAAGAGTTGCATGAGGACAAATGTGTTAAAGATGATGGTGTAGTGCTCGGAGGGAGGAGAGTGAAGCGGAGCGTTACGTCCACTGTCTATGTCAAAGATCTTCTCACCTGAGCAAAAGGTCAGGAAAAGATGACGTAAGCATTCAAAGACAATATTCAATATCAACTGAAATCAATTAAATAAAAAAACATATAATATCAACCAATAAATAATTTGCCACATTAAGCATGTATCCTTAAAGTCATCAAAAGAAAGAGAACAAAGGTTACGTATTCCTCAAATTCTTTGACAGAACCAGTACGCAAAGTACCTTACCTACAAAGAGCAGGGTGAATATGATGATAAGCTGGAAAATTGCATGGCCAAGGATGTTCTTCATCATGGTTCTAGATATGAGGGGGTTGTTTCGGCCATAGGGCTTCCTCAGGAGCAACGCTTCGGTGGGCGGCTCTGTGGCAAGAGCCAGGGAGGCAAATGTGTCCATGATCAGATTTACCCACAGCATCTGTACCGCCTTGAGGGGTGAATCCTACACACAAAAACAGACCAAAAAAATAAAACACAGATTCAGGGTGTGTTCACACTTGTCTTGTTTGGTTTGATTAAAATGAACCCTGGTGCGATTGCTCTGTAAGTGCGGTTCATTTAAGTAAGTGTGAATGCTGCCATCCGAACCTTGGTGCGCACCAAACAAGCGGACAGTCCACTTCCAAACAAACTCTGGTGCGGTTCGAATGAAATATGAACACGGACCAAATACTTGTAAACGAATCAAAAACAGGAAGTAATGACAAGATGAAACGCTATGTGACATGATTTCATGAAGGGAACAAGCAGTGTACCCAAAACAAAAGGAGCAGTGATTAAATGAAGAGCAACAAGGAGGTAAAGTGCCTCGTATGAACTCCTTGTGAGTTCACAGGTGGTGAAAATAAAATCATATGTATGCAACAATGAGGGGGCTTAGTCCAGCAGACGGCATTGCGTGTATTCGACTTAAAGTGGCAATCAGCAGACAATCAGTGAATAGGTACTTTGATGTCATACGCCTTTTGTTTGGATTGTTCGGTAGGTTCCGTCACTAAATATATACGTAATTTAAAGCAACCAATTGAGTTGACCAACCAAATCACTATGCCTTTAGGTTCGGTTTCTTTAGGTTTGCTGTAAAAAAAATGCCAGTGTGAACGCTTAGTGGACCAGGACCAAATATATTATTTTCCTTTTTGGTCTGGACAAAATTAACCAAACAAACTGAACTAGTGTGAACACCCCCTCAATGTCAGGTTATATTCAAATGTTTCAGATCAGTAAGAAGTTTTAGTGTTTAGTTTTTAAAGTAAGTTTCTTAACCCAACCAAGGCTGAATTTGTTAAAAAAACAAACATTTTTTAAATACCTGTTCTATATTTCAATATATTTTAAAATGTAATTAATTTCTGTGACGTTCAAACTGCATCAGCATCATAATTGTCCTTCAAAATGAGTCTAAAATACTGATTTGGTGCCCTTGAAAATTGTGCTGCTTAGTTTTTTGTGCAAACCATGATATACATTTTTTTAAGGAATCTTTGATGAATAGAAAGTTCAAAAGAACTTTTTATTTGAAACACAAACATTTTGTAATATCACTTTTGACCAATGTAACATGACCTTGCTAGATAGATAAAAGAGTACAAAAAAGTAAATTCTTGAAAAGTTGTAGACATATATAATCATATGCATGTACCTGCGTGATGCAGGCTCCAGTGAAGGCTACAATGACAGCCACCACATTCACTGTGAGCTGAAACTGTAAGAACTTGGAGATGCTGTCATACACATTCCGTCCCCACATCACAGCCTTTACTATGCTGGAGAAGTTATCATCCGTCAGGATGATGTCAGAGGCCTCCTTGGCCACATCCGTACCAGCAATGCCCTGTGCAAACAAAGAAATACATTACTATTTTAGAACATCTTTAAATCTGGTACATTTCAATTTAGTTTTGAATTTAAGAAATTAGAATCACAATTTTCCTTACAGATGCATTCTAGCTGATATGCACTGGTTTTCATATTAACTTTTCAAATGAACTTGAAGGGTGGTTTGAAAGATGGCTTTCGTATTTCTCAAAGAAGCAAGCTTTACTGTTATTCGAACCAGAGCCAAAGCAAACTTTCTAGAGTAAAAGAAACATCCATATGCTTTGAATGTCTCATATTTAAATTCAGATGGGATTATTATTACACTACGTGTACAAAGGCAGTCTTTCACATATTTAGTGAATGGATCTTCTTACCATTGCAAACCCCACGTCGGCTTTTTTCAGAGCAGGTCCATCATTTGTCCCATCACCAGTGACTGCAACCACCTGTCTTTGTTCTACAACGGTGCTGTCTATGATACCTGAACACAAGACACACACAAAACAAACAAAAAATACTAATAATCAATTTAAGACCAAAACATTTGTACATTTGACCAAAATGCTGAAAAAAAATCAGCACTGACATCAGGAAAAGCTTAGTCTCTCTGCTCAAGTCAGCATAATCAACGTCATTATATCATGATTACAATGTACCATAAGTGATTATGAGAGAATGTAAATAAAGAAATAGTTCACTCAAAAATGAAAATTCTTTAGTTAATTAGTGACCTTTATGTTGTTCCAAACCTCAACTTCGAAACACAAATTAATATATATTTTTTTAAATTTAAGCACTCTCTTACCCTCCATTGACAGCAAGGGTCCTGCCATGTTCGAGGTCCAAAACAGTACTAAGAGCTTTGTTAAAATTTAACATCAGTGGTTTAACCACAATTTTATGGAGCTAGAATACTTTTTGTGCACAAAAAAAATCTGGAATGACATGAGTAATTAATGAGAGAATTTCCAGTTTTGGGTGAATTATCCCTTTAAGGACATAACAGAGAGGTATTCATTCCCACAGGAAAAAGGTATGAACGTAACTGAAGAAGAGACTTACCTTTGACTAGTGTGTGTTTGTCTGTAGGGGACGAACGAGCAAGAACTCTGAGCTTGGGCCAAATTTTGTCGATGCGTTCTTGCTCAATCTGCAAAAAGGTCGAAAAGAAAAACAAATATTTCTACACCACCATTATAAAGATTTTTGAATTTTAAAAAAGGGATTTTTAGAAAAAAATCATTCTCACCTAGGATTAATTTGCTTCATCAAAAATACAGTAAAAACAGTAAAATTGTAAAATATTATTATTTAAATATTACTAAAAATTCTATTTTAACAAAGTTTAAATGCTAATATTTTTGTGGAAATTGTGATACTTTTTTTTAGAATACTTTGATAAATAGAAAGTTCAAAAGAACAGCATTTATTTTAAAAAATTCAATAACATTGTCTTTACTATCACTTTTGATAAATTTATTCAAAAATAAAAAAAATTTGAACAGCAACACCGTATATGTAACTTCGTAAATCATCGCTCATTTAGATATTTTTAGCATTTCATTTTTAACATTGTATTTGTGCATGTTATGTTTTTTAAATGAATCTTTGCAATAAGGATTTTGCAATAAAGCAGTAAAGATTTAAATAGAAATAGTTACTACATAAGCTCCATACCTCTCCTTTCTCATTCCTGATTCGCCTGTTGAAGTCCTTCCCTTCCATACATAGGAAGTCGTCACCAGGATGGATGATGCCACACTTGGCAGCGATGGCACGTGCAGTGTTTATGTTGTCACCCGTCACCATACGCACAGTGATGCCTGCTCGTTGGCACTTCCTAATGGCATCTGGGACCTGATGGGAATTATAATAAGCAAACCAGAACAGATATCAGTATCATAAAGATTACTCATATACAGCATCTTAAGACTTCTTAAGATTAAGGATTTTTAGAGATTAAACAGCATATGCAGTTTCCTAGGTAAATAAAAGAGATTACAAAAACTACTAAAAAACTAAGAGATTATACACATATCCAAGACAGAAAACTGGTCTGTATACCTCAGGTCGAACAGGGTCTTCAATGCCGACCACTGTGATGCAGGTAAGGTTGGAGACAATGTCTGTCTCGTTTTCCCAATCTGGCAAGGGGTCAGCTGGGAGCTCCCGGTAAGCGATGCAAATTGTACGAAGGCCATCGCATGCCATCGGTTCAATCACTTTCTTCACCATCTCATCTTTGTCCCGCGGCCTAAAAGCACGAGTTTCGCCATCGCGTGCCAAGATGAACGAGCACCTGGGATGAAGGCAGAACTGTTTCATTTCTTCTTCTTTTTTTAACTGCATTTTTTTTTTTAAAGACTACACTTTTTAAAATTTACCCAGAAGCTAGTCAAAAGGTGAGGTGTAATTGCTTCTTCCTGTTAACACTTAAGCATTATTTCTAGAATTATTTTCAGACAAACTGCATGCTATTAATTTTCAGAAGAAGAAAACTTTGTTTAACAAGGATTAATTTCAAAATTTGTAGCAACCTTATTGTCAAAAACTTAAACCTCAAAATTCTAATATTCTCCATTCTGTGTTCTTACAGCAGTATAAGATTAAAATAGTCTCTGAATTACAGAGATAGTTCACCAAAAAATGAAAATTCTGTCATTAACCACTCTTCCACATGTCGTTCCAAACCAGTAAGACCTTCCTTCATTTTCAAAACACAAATTAAGATATTTTTTGATGAAATCTGAGAGCTTTCTGAACCTGCATAGACAGCGACACAACTGACACGTTCAAGGGCCTGAAAGGTAGTAAGGACATTGTTAAAATAGTCCATGTGACATCAGTGGGTTAACCGTAATTTTATGAAGCTACGAGAATAATTTTTATGCACAAAGAAAACAAAATTCAAGAAATTTCTTCTCTTCCATGTCAGTCTTCAAACCGCATTTCATCAGAAATATCTTCTGAAGATGAGTAATTAATGACAGAATTTTAATTTTTTTTGGGTGAGCTAATCATTTAAATATTTATTTATCAATTTTTTTTTTTCAGTTTTATTTGCAACATTCCACAAGTACAATTTAGGTTTCGAAGAAAAAAGGAGTCCTTGGTTTGATAATTTTTTACAAATAAAATAAGTGAAATAAGATCAGTATTGTCTTCCTTTCCTATTAAAATACTTGCTAAGATGGATGCAAAAACGCAGAAAATCGAACCTGCTCTGAGTATTTTATGACGGATAAAAGTTTCGGAGGCAGTTTGTAAACTCAATCATGAGGTTGTATTTATTTTTTCAACACAAAAATGTCTAACTAAAATTTCGGACTTAAAAAAATTTCAAACCTTTGCAAAAGGTTGATTATCAAATTCAGTACGAAATATAACACGGTATAACTTGAAATACACTTTAAAAGGCTGAGGTCAGTAGTATTTTTAAATTTTTTTTTTAAAGATTGTCATTCACCAAAGCTGTATTTATTTAAAAAAAAGCAGTTAAAATTTAAATCACTTTTTAAAATATTTTAAAACAATTTATTCCTGTAATGGCAAAACTGAATTTTCCATAGCCATTATTCCAGTCTTCAGTTTCACATGGTCCTTCAGTATAATATGCTGATTTGCTGCTCGAGAACAATTTCCTATTATTATGCTTAATAAAGTGAGGATTCTTCGATAAACAGAAAGATAATAGACAACATCATTTACTTTTTGAGCAGGATCTCAGAGGCTCCTTTGCTGTATAAGCAGAAGCTTCCATCAGGCATCTGAATGACGGTGCTCATGGATTTTCTGACAGAATTAAAGGTGTAGACTTTATAGAGCTTCTCTTCTGGGATCTGCTCTCTCACAGCTTGGTAGTCTTGCTTCAGGTTCAACACGAGTCCCAGCAGAGCACATTCTGTCTTATTACCCACTTGTTTGGGCAGCCCACCTTCCTTATCTGCAGCCTGGGAGAAAAGGTGAGGACAGTGAAAGAATGAAATGACAGTCGTAAACTGTATCACTGTAATGCAAAGTTTACAGCTAAAGTTTAAAGTCTTTAACCAAAGTACTCTCACCATTATTTTGGAGGTGTAGGCGCAGTTCACAGCAATAGCACTGCTGAGGAGCTCCAGTGTCTTTGGGTTAATCTGATCTGGTCTTGGGATGTCATTGAAGTGCTGGTCCCCTATGTAAATCTGCACTACTGTCATCCGGTTAGTGGTGAGGGTCCCCGTTTTATCTGAGCAAATAGCTGTGGCATTGCCCATAGTCTCACATGCATCCAAATGACGCACCAGGTTATTGTCCTTCATCATTTTCTGTGGAAAGGCATTGATAGGAACAGTGTTAAAATGTTACTTGCACTGTGTGTGTAAATGACAATACCATGATGGAATTCAGGTGGAATCGTTCAACATAACTTTTCAGAAACTACTTATTAATAATTTGACTCACCTTAACGGAGTAGGCCAATGATATGGTGACAGCCAGTGGCAAACCCTCTGGCACGGCCACCACCAGGACTGTCACTCCGATGATGAAGAATTTGACAAAGTACTGCACATAAATAGGTGTGCATTCTGTCATCCAGACTCGTCCCTGAATGACGAATGTTTCGATCACGAAGTACAGCATCAGGATAATCACAGTAATGGCGGACATCACCAGACCTGAAATAAATCATACATCTGAATGTCTAGAAAAGTTATATCACATATAGATAAATTTACCATTTAAAATAACTTATTATTTTATATTTAAAATGTAATTACTCCTATCTTCAGTGTCACATGATCCTTCAGAAATCGTTCGGGTACACAATAAATATCTGTTATTATCATCAATAGCAGCAATAGCAAACTTTATAATGGCAGTAAATAGTGGTCAAGATTTTGACACAAATTAGAAGTAGAATTGTAAAGAAAATTGATGGATGATTTTGATATAGGCCAAGAGGAGAGAAATTTTCCTTTGCAGTAAACAAAACATGTTATCGGAAGCTGGATATTACAGTTCATTTTGCTTAGACACACACATCGATTCACTTCAGGAGGCCTTTATTACCCCCCCCCCCCCCCTGATTGTATTTGTCTGAAATAAGAAAGTCATATACATCTATGATGGCTTGAGGATGAGTAAATCATGGGGAAATTTTCATTTTTGGGAAAACCATCCTTTATATATATATAAAAAAGTCCAAACTTTTGAACAGTGGTGTTTAGTGTACTTATGCCTAAGTATGAGCAAAAATAACACAGCATTACGATCAAAAGAATTTTACGTAACATTAGACCTCCCCACCTGCTTTCCCGATTTGTACTGCCAGCTTGGTGAGTTTGCCCTGAAGAACCGATTTCTCCTTCTTGGGCACACTGGCTTTTTTCTTCTCTTTCTCCTCCACTTCCCCACCTTCTGCACTCTTCAGAGGCTGCATCTCCATAGCAACAGCCTCATCCTGTTTCTTAGCTATAGTAGGCAGAGCCAAAGTGATCAGGCAAGCAGAACTATAGGTAACTGTTAGAAATGTTAGAAACAGCAATACACAGAATAGCAAACAACACACTTTTTGTGGCTTATGGTATGCATACTGCGCACAGTATGCACAATACCTTGACCTGACCGATAAGAAATAAAACATCTGACAAAATACAGGTGAAGTCAAAAGTTTACATACACATTGCAGGATCTGCAAAATTATTTTAACAAAATAAAAAAGATCATACAAATACTTGTTAGTTTTTATTTAGTACTGACCTGAATTAGATATTTCACATAAATTACTCTGTTCAAAAGTTTACATACACTTGATTTTTAATACTGTGTTGTTACCTGAAGGATCCACAGCTGTGTCTGTTTTGTTTTGTTTAGTGGTAGTTGTTCATGAGTCCATTGTTTGTCCTGAACAGTTAAACTAACTTTGTGTATTTGAACCATTTCCAACAAGGACAGTATGATTTTGAGATCCATCTTTTCACACTGAGGACAACTGAGGGACTCATATGCAACAATACAGAAGGTTCAAATGCTTACTGATGCTCCAGAAGGAAAAATTATGCATTAAGCGTAAACTTTTTTCAATTTGAAGATCGGGGTAAATTGAGCTTAGCTTCTGAAGGGCAGTACTAAATGAAAAAAAAAATGATATTTAGGCAAAATAAGAAAAATGTACACATCTGTTTAAAAGTTTACATCCCTGGTTCTTAATTCATCATTTTTTCCTTTCTTGTAATAGTCGCATATAAGTTTCTCAGTTGTCCTAAGTGTGAAAAGATGGATCTCAAAATCATACGGTCATTGTTGAAAAGGGTTCAAATACACAAAAATGCTGAAAAACCAAATAATTTGTGGGACCTGAAGATCTTTTCTGAAGAACAGCAGGCAGTTTAACTGTTCAGGACAAACAAGGGACTCATGAACAACTATCACTAAACAAAAAAATCACAGCTGTGAATCATTCAGGTAACAACACAGTATTAAGAATCAAGTGTATGTAAACTTTTGAACAGGGTATTTTTTATTTATTTATTTTCTCTTGTGGATTATATGTAAACATATTTTATGTGAAATATCTTATTCAGGTCAGTTCCTAATAAAGACATGAATCTATCTGAACATGCCTCTTAAAAGTGATCGTAACTCAATTCTAAATCAGTCACCTTTGTTTTGATTGTTCTCCAGGGTCCCGTCTTGTTTCCCTGTGAAAGTTAATGCAGACGTTTAAACAAAACAAATATCGCTTCTGCTGCTTGAGGTCAATGTAGCTGACTTGAACAATAAAGTGCATGAGAAAGAAAACATAAAACATGGAGGGATAATATTTGACAGATATGGAGAGTTAAAACCAAGATGTCTGTTAATGAGTCATCTCTCTATTGTGAATGTGACCTACCATTTATGATGTTGTGTTCTTTGGCTTCAACACTGGGGAACTGCGTGGATGAATTACTATTGACCTCTGATAGAATTGTTGGAAACAGAGGATAGGACAAAAACGAAGGTGGTATGTAAAGACATAAAACAAAACATAAATGCTGAACAAAAGCAATGAAAAATCAACTCAAATGAGTGAGCAACATTTCCGAGCATTTCAATGCATTGAAATAGAATTAACCCAGACCATTAGACACTTTGTATCTGGATAATTCTGTGAGGGTATTCAAGCAAAATGGATTTTTTTTATTTATGATGTGCATGTTTAATCATGCTCAGTTTTTAATCACTTATCAAATATAGACAGATTCCAACCTTTCTTGCAGTCTTTCTTCTCTTCCTCCATCTCTCCGGCCCCCAGGAGGGTGAAGATGATTCCCGTTTGAGAGTTGACACCTACAGCGGTCACCAACATTTTCCCTGAGCCCTCCATTACATGAGTGCCTGCATTTTGTGAAACACAAAGACTTTTTACAGTATATACTTTTAACAATTTCTTCACAACTCTTTCCTTAAAATGCTCTTCAAACACTACATCCTCTCATGTCTTTCAATACACTTTACAGTCCCTCCATTTTTTTTTATTCTCATGCAAATTAAAATAGCTTATTGGCGCCATCTTGTGACTCAAAATGGATAGCTACTGAATAAAGGATGTCAATATTCACTTGCATGTTTACACATATTTTGAGCATAAAAACCTTTATAAATTACTTGAAGTTTAGGTGTATTTAATTAGAGCATGTTTCATCTAAAATTGATTATACAAATAATTATAACTCATACCAATTTTTTAAATTCATATTAAAAAAAAACGCTCAGTTGTAGAATGGTTACTTTATCTGCAGGATTTTGTAATCTTAAAGTGAAGTTAAAGGGAAATATAAGCCTATACTTATACTATTATTTCATCATTGACCAATCAATTGTACAAGATTGTTGTTATTTGTTGTGCTCACACTAGCCCCTGCACTTGTCTGAACCAAGGATCAAAATTAAAGCTGAAGTCCCCTCCATGGCCTTTCCTTTAAGCGAGTAATACAATTAAACTAAACCAGATTGCTTCTTTGTTCCCTGATTCAGTGCACATTAATTCTAGCTTTCTTTACCAGTATTTTGTCTTGTTTTCAAGGCAAAAGATATCAGAACACACATAAAAAACTAAACCAGATACATAAATAAGTACTTAATAAATGTACTTGAGAAGCACAATCTATTGCCAATGAGAGAATATATTTTTTACAGAGATAAACAAGACAATTACTGATTAAGACAATTACTTTGTACAGCATGCATTTCCTTCTTCACAACAGAAGCCTTCAAACATACATGTTGAGAAGAGATGCCTCTCCCATGATGACTGAGAAAATAATATGCACCCCTTGATGATTAATTGCACACACTGATGAACGACAAAAAGCCTTGTCAACAAAACAAGAAACAAAACAGGTTCATGGAAACATGCAGAAAGAGATCCTTAGAGATCCTATAGAGACAACATCTTAGCTTGCACAAGAGTTGCACCCGATTTTTCAAAATTCATCCTGATAAATCAAAGCAGATTTAAATTAAGAACCTCCTGCCTTCAAAACAAGTTCTCCCTCAGGCCATCCACCTCCTCAATGACCTTAAGAACTGACTGCACAGGCTGGAACTGATCCAGTACCGCTATACTTTAATCTACCAACATATATCATATGAGATCACATCAAATAAAAACTGTTTATTTATTTATTTAGACCTGAAAATAACCATAAAAGTTAGGATTTTAAAAACAGTTCGGATTAGCCTATTTTTCAGTGGTCTTTTGCAAACACCAAATTTATATAAGGAGGAGGAAACGGTGATGTTTGAGACTCACGGTATATTATGCCCATGTACAGAACTGTTATTATTCAACTACGCCAAGGTAAATACAGTTTTCCATTCTATGGCACCTCTAAAGCTGCATTTAAACTGCATTTTGGAAGTTTAAACTTGGGGGCACCATTGAAGTCCACTACATGGACATAATTCATAACATGTTTTCCTCAAGACACATGATTTCTTTACGACTGAAGAAAGAAAGACATGAACATCTTGGATGACAAAGGGGTGAGTGAACTATCTGTAAATTTTTGTTCTGGAAGTGAACTAATCCTTTAACAACTGGGGTCCCCTTTAAAACAAAGAACAGTTATAATGTAAAATGATTAAGAAATATTAAAGATTATCCAACATTTCTAGGTCATTAATCAAATAAATGACACTGATCATTAAGAGACCTTTGTATAAAAGGTCAGACCTTGCTCATTATTTTAAAATGTAATTCATGGCAAAGATGCATTTTTAGCCGCCATCGCTCCAGTAAAACAATAGCATTTATTTGACAAATAAATCTTTTGTTTTATTATAAATGTTTTTAACTGTTGATTTTGATTAATTTAATCAGTGTGCTGAATAAAAGTATTTAAAAAAGAAGAAAACATAGGCAAATCAAGCAAATGTGATGTTGAATTGGACACTCAAGGGAGTTAACGATATTCAGATTTTTTCTTAGTATTCATTATTCCTTGTTAATGTCAATTTAGCAATGCGAGTCCACTCTAATCATGTTACACATGCATTTTTCACATCAAATGTCTAAAAGCATGTAATGTTTCCATAGATTCCATTTCTCATTTTTCTTTCACACTTGATTATGTTAAGGTCGTGGGGTAGCGCTGCGTGTGTGGCAAAGAAACATCTGCTGTTCTGGTGAACTGCGATCATTAGAAAGAAGTGGCAGAGCAGGTCTCTGGAGGGCTGAACACAAATCTGAGCCTTTCTCCAGGAAGCAGA
Organism: Garra rufa; assembly: GCF_049309525.1. Taxonomy (NCBI): domain Eukaryota; kingdom Metazoa; phylum Chordata; class Actinopteri; order Cypriniformes; family Cyprinidae; genus Garra; species Garra rufa. The sequence continues at coordinate 32,968,640 of NC_133375.1, read as the reverse complement.
GATGAGGGAGGAAGCTGATTAACCTGTTTACCAGACCTCAGGGACGTTCTCTCATTAAACCAGTCAATAAGATTTAGCCCAAGCACTGCACAACCTGAGTGTTAAAGTATTGACAGAATACTTTGCGCAATCCCCATCCTCCTAAACAGCAAATTGGTTCAATTCAGATGGATTGTGACAGCGTCAGCTTAAATTAATTGATATTGGTAAGTTTGTGGACACAATGAAGACTTAGAGTATACAACATAAACATGCTGTTGCCATATAAGTAAAGAGAATACTGCCCCTGGGAATACGCATCCTGGGAATAAGCATCCAAACAAAACAACCTTTGCATGTTCAAGCCTGCAACCTTTTGCATTTTTAACCATATCTGTCCCAGTGATCTGAATTTTTAAACAGATGGTGAGTATCTTTTAGTATTTGTATGGTTTTGAATATTCAGAACCGTTTATGTGAAAACACACGCAAACATTCAGCACAACCTATGGCCATATGGCCTTACCCAGTCCGCACAAACCCACGCAAACATACAAACATATGTTCACTTATATAACCTTTACTCCCTACCTGACAGCAGCATGGGATCCTTGTCGCTGGATTTGCGTACGTGATCAGACTCTCCAGTCAGGGAGCTCTCATCGATCTTGAGGTCGTTCCCTTGGATGAGAATACCATCCGCAGGCAGGAGGTCGCCTAGGAGACCCCAGAGTGACAGCAACAGATCAATCTTACTAGCTTTAATGACCAAAATTGAAAAATTAAATATTCAAAAGGGATCTTCACATTTGTTGTATATTTTAACAATATATCTAAAAATAATTTAAATTGTAATTTATATACATTTTAAGTATAACTTTAAGGATTTACTATGGATAATATAATACCGATACAGTAAATTAATTATAAATGTATGTATTAATAAATGATTTAAATTGTTGAATGCAATTTATATTTGTAATACTATATCTAGAAATAACTTAAATCATAATGTATAAACTAACAAACAAATTGATTATAAATGCGTAATTTTTTCAATATTAGAATGCATTTTATAAATATAATTGTCTGTGATTTAAATATTTATGCTATTTGAATATAGATATAATCATACAAGATTATACGTTAAAATAAATTATACCTAACATTGTTTACATTTAGTTAATTTTACAAATTCATAAAGAATTTAAGTAAACAGTCATTTTGTAATGATCAAATTTATGTATAAATAAAGTTATATAATTTTTTATATGCATTTTTTTATGTTTATACAATTTTAAGCATGATTTTAAGGATTCACTATATGAATAATATAATACTAAAACAATAAACTGATACATATATATGTATGTAGATAGATAGATAGATAGATAGATACATATATATATATACACAAATATATATATATATATATATATATATATAAATAGATAACAGTGTTGTTTTCGTTGACGCCACTTTTTTTCATGACGATAACGAGACGATGACAAGATAAAAATGGCTCGTTGATGACTAAAACATGACGAGACGTGTGTGAGTTTTCGTTGACGAGACGAGAATAGACGAAAATGTTAGTGGGTGGTCCGTCAGACGTTTAAAATGCATGACATTTCCGCTTATTGTGCATGCCAATCAAAACCTAAAACGTATCTGCCGCTATGGCAAGCCGTTTTAGCATTAAATACTCTTTGCTATACTAGTATGCCAAGCCGTTTTAGCATTCCATCCTTGTTTGTCTTTTATGTTTTAAAACATTCCTTCATTATTGTAATTATTGGTGAAAATAGTCGATCCGGAAGCTCACATTGTGTTGAACTATAGATCTGCTATTTTCAGAACTTACAAGTGACACTACCCAACAGCAAAATACTTACTGACCTACATTAATTTGTTAAAAGACTACTTTTTCCTCTTTTTTGACTAAAACTAGACTAAAACCTTTTTGACTTTTTGTCGACTAAAACTAGACTAAAACCTTTTTGACTTTTCGTCGACTAAAATTGGACTAAAACTATCACATATAGAAGTGATTAAAATTTGACTAAAACTAATAAGCATTTTAGTCCAAAAGACTAAGACTAAATCTAAGATGGTTGTCAAAAACAACACTGATAGATAAACATTTATATAAAAATGTATAAATTTAAAATTTGTTTATGATTGTACAATATTATAATTTGTAAGTGAAAATAAATTATACGTAACTTGGTTTACTTGTAGATAATTGGATAAATTGCGAAATCATGACAAATTTAAGTAAACAGTAATTTTGTAAGGATCAAATGTATGTATATAATAAAAATTAATTATATTTTTCCAGGAAATTTATATATTTTAATATTATATCTAGATATAATTTAAATTATAATGTATATATACGCACAATTGTAGGTATAATTTTAAGGATTTGCTATATATATAATATATATATATATATATATATATATATATATATATATATATATATATAATACTAATTGAATAAACTAATTATAAATTTATGTACATATTAAATTATTACCATTTTAAAATTGCAATTTATATTTTAATACTATATCTAGAAATTATTAGAATTTACAAACATGCAAAGTTAAGTATAATTTGAATTATTTATTATAAACAATAAAATAATAGCAATACAACCTGATTATAAATGTGTAATTTTTTCACTTTTTGAATGCGGTTTATATATACAATTGTCTGTGGTTTAAATATTAGTGCTATTTGAAGATAGATAGATAGATAGATAGATAGATAGATAGATAGATAGATAGATAGATAGATAGATAGATAGATAGATAGATAGATAGATAGATAGATAGATAGATAGATAGATAGAATTACTTATTTTAAAAAGAACAGTATATAGACTTTTTATAGAGACAACTTTTTATAGAAACTTTATTTTTAAAGTTTTTAATAAAGGATCACCCCATGTGTGGCTCACATGTTACACACATTAACTAATAATTTATAATGTAATATGCTTTCATAAGAGATGATTTGTGGAGCCAATATTGAACTCTACTGACCATATTTGACCTGGGCAATATCCCCCACCACCATCTCAGCCACGGGGATCTGAATGACCGTGCCGTTCCGCACCACAGCGAAGCGTTGCTCCTGCTCAATACGGCTCTGCAGGCCACGGAACTGTTTTTCTTTGCTCCAGTCATTAAATGCTGTCACCAGCACCACGCAGAGCACCGAGAGCAGGATAGCTGCACCCTCGATCCAGCCCGCCTCCGCCTCTCCCTCGTCCTCCGCACCTGCACTTACAGTACCACACGCTGGAGAGAAAGAGAAAGTGATGGAAAGGTAAAAATGTGTGGGAGGAAAGTGAGTTTGAGTGTCTACTTGTAATCCTTTATATTCTTTTATCTATCCACCCATCTCTCACTCCATTCCTTCTATTCTTTGCTTTCTTAGTTATCCATGCAACTATACTGGTACTTACACTCAGGATTACTTTTAAAAATGCATTCAAACAGACAAGACAGACAAGAGTATTTTAGAGATGAAAATCTAAAAAAAATGTCTTGATATAAACACGTACAGGTAGCAGTGTTAATATTAGCAGAATAAAGGTCACCAATTTTCATGGGGCTACACCATGAAGCATATCACGTTTTCCCTGAGCTTCTGATAAAAAAGGCCAGAAATCCCTTTTTAAATATTTGTATTTTTCCACTGAATACTTAGAGACCAAGTCACCTTCACCGTCCCCTCCTGGCGGCTGGTAAAAGGACAGTCCGAGGGAAATAATTGCCGCTATTTCCAGGATTATGAGGGTAACATCCTGCAGAGCCTCCCATACGAGTTGTAGGAAGGTCTTGGGCTTCTTAGGAGGGATGAAGTTCATTCCAAACACTTGCCGACGTTTCTCCAGGTCCGCAGGATTGTCCGATAATCCTTTTGGAGGAAAATACGGTGGTTAAAGTCATTGTTACCATTTAAAACTTACTAACAGAAATTCTGTAAGATGCACGTTGGTGTATTGATTTTAAAGCTGCAGTCCATAAATTTCGCCTCTTTGTCGCCATCTCTGTTTGAAACCTGCAATTGCAGTTACTTGCAAAATTTTCATCTGTAGGTGTTTTGAGTTGTACCTGTATTACAGAATCACTGTCTTGGAAGTATGACCCAAATAAGAATTTTCACCGGATATTTTCATGAATAAGTAAGTAACATGTCCGCCAACTGAGGAAAACTGCATTCCAATAAATCACGCTACTAATGGTGATTCGCTTAGCTCATATCACATCAAACCATGCAAATTATCACTTTGTTCTCAAATTGTTAATGTTAACAAAATCAGCATTGTGTGACTATGTGTTTATAGTGTGTATTAGCGTTACATGTAGATTTCAATTTTTAAATTTTAAATTAAACTGGACCACAAAACCAGTCATAATTGAGATATATACAACATCTGAAAACTGAATAAATAAGCTTTCCATTGATGAATGGTTTATTAGGGTAGGATAAAACTTGGAAGACATACAACTATTTAAAAATCTGGAATCTGAGGGTGCAAAAAAATCTAAGTATTGAGAAAATTGCCTTTAAAGTTGTCCAAATAAAGTTCTTAGCAATGCATATTACCAATCAAAAATTAAGTTTTAATATATTTATGGTAGGAAATTTACAAAATATCTTAATTAAACATAACCTTTACTAAATATCCCCATAATTTTTGGCATAAAAGAAAAATCTATAATTTTGACCCATACAATGTATTTTTGGCTATTTCTACAAACATACCCGTGCTACTTAGAAGTGGTTTTGTGGTCCAGGGTCACATATAAAGTAATTGTTCTTTCAACCCAAAAAGCAAATTTATGTTCTTTTCTCTTTAAAATGCCAATCTTGTGTATTCCTACATATCTGTAATTAGATGCACATTTACAACTGGAATCTAATTTTCATTATAAAACGGTTAGTTCCATTCCTCAATTCTGATTGGTCAGCAGCTGTGTCGTATTCATGATACGGCACTGCTATGACCGCTTCACTCAACGGTTTTGTGTATCATTGAACCCCCTTAGCAACCACCCTTAGCAACGTAAACACAGCTGCAGCAGTTAGGGACTACTTTTTACAGCGGAAGGCAGTTAATGATTTTACTTTATGAAAACGTACAACTTAATATATATAAATTAATATATATTTTTGATTTTAATATTTTTATTGTGTGGTAACCGTTTTATAAAAGCAATAAGGTACTTGAGGCCGTGCTGTATCATGAATAAATCACGGCTGAAGGGGTTGCAGGCACTCCGCTTCGCGTCGTGCCTAACAACGCCCTTCAGCCGTGATTTATTCATGATACAGCACGGCCTCAAGTACCTTATTGCTTAATTAACACAATCCTTTCTTGATTACAACCAGCAATAAAAATGATACGTTTAATTATTCTATAAATGGTCCGCCACCTGCATATATCCTCATATGCGATATAGCCTACTAGCTGGGACTCAAACGTGGCGTAATGGCGCAAAGACGAGTGGTGGCATGCTGGAAGTTCCCGCGAAAACCTACCAGTACCACTCAAATTAAAAAACATTATTACAAGCTTACCATTGTGAACCGGGTTAAAGTAAGGAAACACTGGCTGGTTATGTACTGTACTTGCTCAGAAATTGATTTTGGATCATTTTTAACCAAAAAAGTTATGGACTGCATCTTTAATGTCAGTTAAAAAAAAACATACTAGTGTTGGGCGATATACCAAATCAAATGGTAAACAAGTTTAATTTAAGCAAACAAATACCGGTACAAGTGCCTAAGTAACGTAACATTACACAGGGCCGTTAATCGAGAGGAGATCCCTGTTAACTGCACTTCTGACTAACGGTTGAAAAACATTTAGAACTATTAATAAAAAACACAACTAATTCTTTGACTGGGCACATAAACCAACTAAACGACCATTAACAGAAGCCACAGATGCTGAAGATAGATGCAAAGAGGAGAAAATACTGCAGCAGGCAGATCAAGATCACTGTCAAGATCAATGTGTGAAATATAGGATGAAAATAAATACTGAAATGAGCGTTAAGGTTTATATGAATGTCTCTCCGAGGGGAACTGACTGTCTTCAGGAAAGTTTAGATGGTATTTTATTTTTATCTTACCTCAGTATAATGCATATAAATGTAGAATTTAAAAGTGCTGCGCTGCTTTGCTTACAGCAGTAACCATGGAAATGCTGTATCGCTGCTGATCCATAAGCGCCACCTGCTGTTTTTTTCTTCGTTCAGATGTTTATATAGCATGATGTCACAAAGCTAAGGTCAGACCATTCTGTTTTTGCTTTAAAGTGGAAGTTTTTTAGATTATTTAGTAAAATGACTTCCAAAAAATATATAATAAACATTTAATGTAACCATTTTAAAGAAAAAAGGATGTTTTGTTATAGCTTTTGGAGTAAGGGCGTCGCCATCTTGCAGTACCACAGCACGTGACGCCAGTAAAGTAATATAAGCATTTTTCAACTTTTTGAACACACACTTGTTTTGAAATGGAGGAAGACTAACTTGAAAGGACTGCTGAGTTCATAATAAGTGCAATTGCTTATGCATTACAGCCGATATGGCGATGGGACCGTGCAGTAACACCATTACGGTTGGAGGAGGTTGTGAACCTGCTGGCTTGGGGTGAAGAGAGGGTTGGAAACAATACATGTTTATGTGAATACTCCTCAAGACAGTCATTCAGACAAAATTTTGTTTGTGCATTTGCTTATGAAGATGCAAAAAAATCTCAATTTAGTACTCGCATGTTGTCCAATCTGAGCCTTGGCTTTTTGCGTGTGCGGTGCACACAGAAACTATCTAGCACAGTGCATAAGTGCCGCATTGAAATGTCTTTCAGAAAAGAGCTATCACAGAGCACAAGTACCACATTGAAATCTAGCTATCTAAATCTGTTTTGAGCTTGAATGGCTTAAAATCCTTAAAACACGTAAGAATGATTTCTTGTGGAAGCAGCATGCCCAATCGTTCAGATAGGTAATGAGTTAAACACTGCAAAACGGCAGGAAAGCTAACTGTATTCGCAGGTGAACATAAAATATGTTACATACCACTACTAATGAACGAGTCAGTGTAATGCAAATGTGATGTGATCTGTGATTATGTTAAGAACGCACTGCGTAGGTGCTTTCTCTTCCCTGTTGAAAAAAACAGCATATGCTGGTTAGGTAGGTTTTGATGCTGAGATGCTGGTTTAAGATGGTCCTTTGCTGGTTTATGCTGGTCCTTAGCTCGTCAAGGACCAGCATAAACCAGCAAAGGACTGGCGTGGAATGTGCATTGATGCACTTTCATTAAATGTTACGTGGATTATTTTGATAGGTTAACTGTTTTTGTGGTGTTAACCCTGTTGAAAAAAACAGCATATGCTATTTATTTTAATATTGTGAGATGGCAGAGCACAAAAAAAAAAACACAGTCTCAAGTAGCTGCTCATTTAAATGATCTTACTCGTCTCAATCTGCAGTCTTAGTAATGTCAGTGCCTTAAACAATGTTATAATGGACTATTTCGCATCCAGAGATGAAGGATTGGATGATGAAGTTACTAAAGAGGAAGAGTCAGATGACAGTTTGTTTTATGCACAGCATGCAAACAGTTGTGCTGCGCTCGCTTGTCTAAATGTAAACTACAGGGTACGCTATTCGTGCCAACTAAACAGGATCAAATGTTCAGAGACTATGCCCAACAACGGAAATGTGTCCTCTTCAGGTTTAGGTATAGTGCTCCTGACAACCCTCATTAAACCCGTAAAACCAGTCTCATTTTAAACCCGTTTTTCTCAAAATTTTATTCCTGAAAATCATAGCTATCCGCCAACTTAAAATAATTTTTGTTACCTTCAAGCTATGGACAAAATAAAGGGAAAGGGCTTGAACCCAGCTTTCATATGGTATCAAAACTTAAAGAAAGGTCAAATTTCACCATTGGGTTGGGTTTTCCTCAGTCGCATCTCAAATATGTCTGAAAGGTCTGATATAACAATAAAATGTGACATAAACGATATTGTATGAAGCGTTGTTTGTTTACATCACGCTCCCGCATTATGAAAACAATGTTTGGGATACCACAATAAAAACTTTGTAATGTAGACAGTTTGATGTTGAATATCTCTCTAAATTATAGTAAAAAATAAAATATATGCGAGTTAAAATAACATTTGTGTGTTCAAAAAGTTAAGAAACGCTTATATTACTTCACTGGCCATCGGAGCGAACCAACCCTGTGACGTCACACACTGTGGTGTTGCTCCAAAAGCTATAACAAAACATCATTTTTTTCTTTAAAATGGTTACATTAATCATATTTGTTAGATATTTTTTAATCTAAGTGGAAATCACTTTACTTGACTGACTGCTTCACTTCCATTTTAAATGTTGAAATTATGCAATCTAATTTGCATCAAAAATGTATCATGCTATATGTTTGTTTGGATCATGATTAAAATGCATACGTTCTGCAACAGTTTCATGCATTCTAGTTAATATAAAGGCACGGTCAGGAAAAAAACATGGCAAACCGTCAAACCGCCAGAATCTTAAAAAAAAAAAAAGTGAAACAGAAGAATTGTTTTACAGTGCAAAAATTGTCAATCCAAAAACAAGTGTACTGGCATAAATCAGAGTAAGGGTGCTTAAAAACCCTTAATTCGTTTATTAATGGTTTTTTCTCTATGCAAATGGTTTTCAGAACTTCCTGGATGCTCATTAGTCATCACTCAATTCTGTTAGCACCAATCCCTGACCTCTTAGGGTGACAGGAAGGGAGGGGAGAAGACATAACAAGAGAACACAGGGCACAGATGGTTAAGTCAGTGTGCTTCGGATGCACCACAGGGTGTGATTTTTGGCAGTAGGACCCAGACAGACTGTCACGCTCTCCGCATCCTCACCCTGCCAATCATCACCTGCTGCCCCTGGCAACCTCTCATCTCCCATCAGAGCTTCCCTTTCACTCACTGCAAAACCTAATTGAGTTACTCCAAAGGGTTGTAGGAAATCATTTCCCTAACTAATTCCAATTGCCCCCGATTAATTCATTCAGTCTCTGTTCAGCACAAGTAAACTAAGACAACTACGATAGACAAATGCAATCCTCTTTCCACGGACTACCAGCATTGAAAGACTTTTGCGGTACATCCAGTTCTTTCTTCTACCCTTTCATCTTTCCATCCATGCCCGTAAGCTTTTTTTTTTTTTGTATCCCTGTCACGGTTTCTGAAGAGTGGTTTTTCAAAGAGCAGCATTAAACGAGGAGAAAGAGCTTTACAATAAACTTAAAGTAACCTCAACGTGGCTGCCAAATAGCGATGCAGGCAGACCGCATGACTTGGTCTGAAAGCAAGTGGTCAGAACAAGATGTGAATCAATGTGATTATCAGAGCGCAAAGTAGGATCATCTACCCAGAATAGCTACAGCAAAAAAAGATTCCCAGCTAAATTATTTTTGCATTACTTTGAAACTGAAAGTCTCAGGTAACTAAACACCCAGCTTTTATTTAATAAATCGCTTCTGATCATGCAAAGCATGAAATATGAAGGAATAAAAATGATAAACAAGCACAGTATTAATTTATTCTATGTAAGTTGATTTATTATGCAACATCATTGTAGTAATGCCAGAAGAATATGAGAGCTTTGATATTTTCGAATGATGTTTTGAGATACTACTTCACTAGTAAGTTTTAGTTTAATTATTAGTGCAGTATTTTTTAATTACTCTTTATTTTTAGACATTTGGTTTGGAATGTATATATGATTTTTTTTTCGTTAAGTTTTTCTATGTAGATTTTATTTATTTTTATTTCAGTTTTAGCAAATTTTAGCACTTAAAACGTATTAATATCTATATTTTATTTCAGCTTTGTTTTTTAATTACTGAAAATAATTTATCAAAACCGGTATGCCTTTTTTTTTTACCTGTAAAACTACATACTGTACACTACCAGTCAAAAGTATTTGAACAGTAAGATTTTATGTTTTTTAAAGAAGTCTCTTCTGCTAACAAAGCCTGCATTTATTTGATCCAAAGTACAGCAACAACAGTCTTTTTTTTTTATATATATTTACTATTTAAAATAGCTGTTTTCTATTCAAATATATATTTTAAAATGTAATTTATTCATGTGATTTCCAAGAAGAATTTTCAGCATCATTACTCCAGTCACATAATCCTTCAGAAGTCATTTTAATATTCTGATTTGCTGCTCAAAAGACATTATTAAAATTATGTTGAAAGCAGCTGAGTAGAATTTATTTATTGAACTTTCTATTTTCTGAATAGAAAGATCAGACGAACAGCATTTATCTGAAATATGTCTTTTTGTAACATTATAAATGTCTTTATCATCACTTTTGATCAATTTAAAGCATCCTTACTAAATAAAAGTATTAATTTCTATAATATATTTCCCAAAAAATGTAAAATTATACTGACTCCAAGCTTTTGAATGGTATATTGTATAATGTTACAAAAGCTTTTTATTTCAGATAAATGCTGATCTTTGGATCTTTCTATTTATCTCAAAATCCTGAAAAAATGTACTCAACTGTTTTAAATATTGATAATAATAATAACAATAATAATAATAATAAAATGTTTCTTGAACAGCAATTCGGCAAATTAGAATGATTTCTAAAGGATCATTTGACACTGAGGACTGGAGCAATGATGCTGAAAATTTAGCTTTGGAATAAATTACATTTGAAAATATATTCAAATAGACAGCAGTTATTTAAAATAGTAAAGATATCTCACAATATAACTGCTTTTGCTGTATTTTAGATCAAATAAATGCAGGCTTGATGAGCAGAAGAGACTTCTTTAAAAAACAATAATAATCTTACTGTTCAAAAAGTTTTGACCAGTAGTGTACATCATAAAAACTTCTATGAAGTTTACAAAAAGACACAGAGAGACGTTCTGAAAAACTGGACTGGAATGTCTTAATACAAAAACTGCTTCAAAAAGCATTACAGAGAGATGCTCTCATCTGATAACATGGGCAATGCAATGTGTTCTTCAGGGATGTCTGCTTTCAAAGGCAAATAAAGGCACCTGGCATTTGGTATTCATTCCGTGAAAACAGGCTTGTTTTGAAAAGGAGCATTTGTGAATATAGGTGCATCTGGATTTATAGGACTGGTACACTTCAAAATGAATTCTCTTATTATTTACCCATCCTCATGTCATTCCAAACCTGTATGAACTTCTTTTTTCTGCGGTGCAAAAAAAGGAACAGTTTTGAAGAACTAATCTGGTTGCCGTTTACGATGCAACAACAATAAATGGGGACTAAAGCTTTCGAGCTTTAAAAAAAACGCTAAAAAACACCATGAATGTATTGTAAAAATGGTCCATACAACTTGTGCACTACATTAAAAGTCAGTATAATTATGCAATCAGTATAATTCTCCATTTGTGTTCCATGGAAGAAATAAAATCACACGGTTTTGAATGACCTGAGAGTGTGTAAATGACCACAAAATTTTTATAACAGCTGAATAGCTTCTTTAATAGCTATTCAAGCAGATCCAAATACAAACTACTCACCATCTGCAGGTGAAGTCTTGAGTCTGTGACAGAGGGTTTCTATATCCGTATAGTTCTCCTGGATCTTCTGCAGGGCCTCGGGTCCCCTGAGCTCCATTAGCGAGCACAGATCCTCTACTGTCACCCCAAAATCTCCCTCATGACCTCCTTTGTCCATCCCTGGCTTTTTAGGGTGGAAGTCTACCGTGCTATTGCCCAGATCCCCCATGATGGTGTGTGTTGGTTGTGGAAGACTGGAAGCTTTTTAGCAGCTGCTATGAGCTAAAAGATGGGTACCTGGGAAAATGTCTGATCTCTTTTGTCCTATTTATATTCCTCCTCACCTATTTCTAAGATGTTCTCTATGTAGTTCTCCATACTGAGACATGAATTGTAAGACTGTTTGGGGTTTTCTATTCTATGGTGTGGTAGCTGGGGTTCCCCTGAAATATCCCCCCATAAAGAAAAAGTCAGCAAATAAAGTGGTAGCCATTGTGCCAATCCATCTCAAATAAAGCAAGTGTTACTATGAAACAATAAAGGGGATCTAGTGACACAGGAATAACGTTGGTACAAAACCTAAGGAACATAAAAAGAAGATTGTTAAAAATGCATTGCTGAACCTAATTACACCAAAAACACACAGCTTTAAAACATTTTTTTACAAAATGTGACCCTGGACCACAAAACCAGTCTCAAGTAGCACAGGTATATTTGTAGCAACAGCCAAAAATACATTGTCAATTTTTTTTTTTTATGCCAAAAATCATTAGGATATTAAGTAATGATCACGTTCCATGAAGATATTTTGTAAATTTCCTACCGTAGATATATCCAGCGGAATTAGTAATATGCACTGCTAAAAACTTAATTTGGACATCTTTAAAGGCGATTTTCTTAATATTTAGATTTTTTTTTTTGCACCCTCAGATTTTAGATTTTCAAATAGTTCGGCCAAATACTGTCATATCCTAAACCATACATCAATGAAAAGCTTATTTATTCACCTTTTAGATGTATAAATCTCAATTTCAACACATTTACCCTTGACTGGTTTTGTGATCAAGGGTCATGAAGAATTGAAATATGTGACTCTGGACCACAAAACCAGTCTTAAGTAGCACGGGTATATTTGTATCAATAGCCAACAAACCATACATCAATGTATTTTTTTTGCACCCTTAGATTCCAGATGTTCAAATGGTTCTCAATCCTAAACTCAAAAATGACCCTTATGACTGGTTTTGGTCCAGGGTCACATATACTATAAAACATTTCATAGTCTCCTTAATCATAAGATAATCACCAATATCATGGAATAATGAAATAAATTTTGAATACTAAATAATCATATCAAGAAATTATATATTTTTTTCTTTTCAATTATTTAAACAATTACAAAACTGCAGAAATCGAAAAGACAACAAATAAACATCAAAGCATTATTTTGGCTTGCGGGATGTTGAAAAATGAGAAGGAATTATGTAAAATTCCAGCACACAAAACACGTGACAAATTGTCCCGACATTTATAACAAGACCACTAATGCCCTGAATACAGCTTTTCTTCTAACATCTGTCTTCATAATGTATTATTCAATGCGTGTTATAATTATTTCATTTATTATTAATTGCGTTTACTTGTTTACCCAGCAGTTAGTAATTGTGACAACTACCCCCTGTATCTCCTGCTTAACCTACGTCTCTTAGATTTTTTTATGAACGTGTTTGTTCGCTTTAAGCCTAATTGTAACGCTCAAATGTCGACTAAACGTTTCGAGATGTGAAGGTGGCATTTTGCTCACCGAGGTGTCACAGGTGTAGGAAGTTTGTGGGAAACAAGTAGCCAAGCGTTCATCACGCACACCTACTGCATTGGGTTGTTTGCATAATATCCCAGGGAACTCGAGGACAATCACTTCTTATCTAAACGCCTTTTGAAACACTCTCTCTTGATAAAAGCGTTGTATGTGCGCCTCTCCCCAACCCCATGTACTTTACAGTGCCGCCTCTCGACGCAAAATCTGCCTTCGCTCAGTACGAGGCGCCTGCGCATGCGCACATAACCACTTGCCCAATCCCACTGCAGAACAGATTTACGAAGGCAACATTACCAGCCATCAGGCCTGCAATTTTGGATGACATTACAATCCGCTTGAGCTCTGCGCCTCCATTTCCCTGCTGTGACACCAACTTTAGGTTACTGAACATTTAAACCCATAATCTGTGAGCGCGCCTCCTCATCTTTTATTAAAAATGCCCAGACGATTCCTCAACAAACATGCGCTTTATACACGATGATGCCCTTTGCTGGTAACCTTCAGGAATCAGATGTTCACCTTGGTCCACTGTACAGCTGCTCACAGCTTATGAAAGTGCCTGTGGCATTTGTGTTATGCTTTTCGGCTTAATTTTAGCGAGGGCAAGGTAAAACAAATGTATATTAAAACATTTGGTGGGGATTAAAACGAAAGGCTGCATAGACTAACCAGACAGCAAGGTTACATCCATCCATCCATCACCTGCTTTTCAGTCTGTTAAAAACTACTAACTTGTTTTATGCATACAGGTATTTATAGATACACTGCTCTTAATTTAGTTCAAGGCACAATAATGAAGATTATTATTTTATTTTTTAAATAAATATTAAAGTGTTGTCGAATTACTTTTTATTGTGTTGTTATTATTAAAACTGATTAACATTACTGTTTGATTATTTTGATCATTTTCCTCTATTAGGCTACTATTTTGTTTAATGACATCAAAAAACAATTGTTGAACAATTATGAATACCCTCATGACATAAAACATATATTGGTGAATTACATCAGCATAAACGTGCCGGGCATACTGTAAATGATGATAATCATTTCCATGTAATGCTTACCTACTGTAATCATAATAATAAAGCACTTTAATTATACATTAGCAGACACCGGACTGCAACAAATAAACAAACCCAACACAAAACATACCCTGCTGACACCACAAGACACTTGTGAACATGTATCCGTGAACAAATATAGCCTATTCACTCACCGCGCAGGCCATGTTCCAAGGACATTTGACGTTGAGTCGAAAAAAGACAGGAAAAACCGGAATGATATCCAGTGATTTATCCTCAAATCATGCCCATCATGGAGAACACAAAAATGAAAGTCACATCATTTGACCTTTACGCTATTCCAAATGCAGATGAAGCGCAACGGTGCAGAATAGAAATCAAATGAAGGGAGCAGGAGGCAGCAGGCGGTGGTGAGCACTTCATCTTATGCGGAAGAAAACCTGAATGATGCAGATGAGATTGTACCACGTCCGCATTAATTAATCGGTTAAAAACGGCGTGTTGTGCTGTCGGGAACGTAAAGGAGGGTCGTTTTGGTCACATCGTTGCTGTTATTTTTGGCGCTGACTGATAGAGTGATGGGTGAAGGAGAGATGTGGGTCTAGATGCTGATGATGCCCGATTGACGCGCATCTCTCGGTGATGGCAGCAGCAGCAGCAGCAGCATCCGAGCGCTGGAGGATGGGAGATGGGGGAGGGGCGGATGAATAACCGTCGAGCTCCGGGCCTCTCGCTTCCCTCCCTCTCTCTCCGCAATCCCTTCCTTTTCCCGGTAAAAGGCGAATTCTACTATGGCGAGGGCTGCGTTTGTAATATTCATAACCCGGGCTTTTGCCTTGGGAAGGTAACTAAGAAAGGTAACAGCGCAACGTCAGCACGACTAATCAATATTCATAAGCAGAACATTCGCCATTGGGTGGTTGTCACAATACGTTAGCACGATCTACTTAATATTCATGAAGCAGACATTCGGGATTGGACGACTACCGCGCAGCGTCAGCAAAGCCTTGTTAATATTTATGAACTAGGTCCTGGTCATAAAAGAGACGCTAATATGACCACAGGCTGTGGTCCACAGCTCGATGAATTTTTAAATGTTAGCATATACGAATGACGATACGCGACAAAACAGAGAACAAATCGTTTTAAATATCTAGGAAATATTTTAAAATAGTAAACGCTAGACACGGTTGATTGTTACACCTAATACAATTTAAGTCAAAAGTTTACATACACCTTGCAGAATCTGAAAAATATTAATTATTTACAAAAAGAAAAGGGATCATACAAAATGCATGTTATTTTTATTTAGTACTTACCTGAATAAGATACTTCACATAAAAGATGTTGAAAAAATAATAGTTGAATTTATAAAAATGACCCCGTTCAAAAGTTTACATACACTTTATTCTTATGTCGTTACCTAAATGATCCACAACTGTTTCTTTTTTATTTTTGTTTCAGAATCTTCCTGCTTGTATACACCCTAGTAACTTTAAAAAGTGGCATAATATTTTTAGAAGATTTATTTGGGATGAGAGAAAACCAAGAGTAAAACTTAAGGTTTTTACAGAATAGTAAGGAAATGGGGGGTTTATCATTGCCGAATTTGGAGTATTACTACTATGCAGCCCAAATTAAGTCGATTTTGAGTTGGATGCAAGACGAAAATATATCAAAGTGGAAAAGTATGGAAATCGGGTCACTTGACACAATCAGTACGTTGATATTTTGTGGGAGAAAGATAAAGATAAACAATATTTATTATTGTGTAGGTGAAACTTTTAAATGCTGGAGAAGAATTTGTAAAGTGATGAATATTAGTGATGGAGACATGGTTTGTTTAAGAGAAATAGCAAGAGATCCAGATTTTAAACCAAATAAATTTGATGAGGTATTTAAGTTATGGGCTAGCAAAGGACTTAAAAGATTTTATCAAATGTACAGAGATAATGAGTTTGAGACTTTTGAGAACATAGAGGAAAAATATGTATTATCAGATAAATTATTTTATAAATATTTGCAAATAAGAAGTTATTTAAAAGATGAGCTTAAAGTAAAAACCTTAGATGATATCCACCCTCTGATGCGTT
Organism: Garra rufa; assembly: GCF_049309525.1. Lineage (NCBI taxonomy): Eukaryota > Metazoa > Chordata > Actinopteri > Cypriniformes > Cyprinidae > Garra > Garra rufa. Next base: position 32,952,136 of record NC_133375.1, on the reverse strand, counting down.
TTATGATTAAAGTTAGTAAAATTAATAATTTAGATAACATAATAGGACAAATAAATAAAATTTTTCAAGAGATTAAGGATGCGGGTTTATGCAATATTAAGGTAAAATGGGAAACTGAATTGGGTAATAAAATAACAGAAGATGATTGGAAACAAACTCTAAAAGAAAATTTAAGGACCACGCAATCACCATATTGGCAAGAATATGCCTGGAAAATTATTATATGATATTTTATAACACCAGAAATATCCTCTAAATATAATAATTTATCTTCAGGATGCTGGAGAAGCTGTGGTGAATCTAAAGCTCACTATCTGCATATATTCTATACTTGTAAAATAATAAAAAAATATTGGATAGAAGTAACTCGGGCAATAGAAGAAATGTTTAATAAATTTTATATAATAAAAATACAAAATTTAGTTTTAGGTATAGAACCTATGTCACTTAGTAAAGATGAGTTATATCTATTTAGAATATTGAGAATCACAGCTTTTAAAGTAATAACTAAGTTTTGGAGAAAGCGAGAATCCCCAGCAATAAGCGATTGGTTAGACATAGTGTCTAAAGTGTACTATGGAAAAGAAAACATTTGAATTAAAAAATAAAACGGTATTTTTTGAAAAGATATGGGCTCCCCTAAAAGTAAAGTATTTATTATAAATAAAATATATTCTAATAATTATTCTCTACATAAGCCTCCCGCTCTCTTAATTTTATTGTTTATTATTTTATGGGATTAAATACTATTATTAGTTGGTGCTAAAAAAATATATACATATATACATTATTGAAATTATTTGGAATTGAGGATCACAAGGAATTTGATATGAATATTTGATTTTTTTTTTTTTTTTTTTATGATGTCTATGTATGTAAATGAGGTTTGATTTTTATTTTATTTTTTTTTATAATTTTTTTATTATGTGGGTGGTGGGTATTACCACAAAGGGAAAAAATGGATGAGAAATTGAGAGAAAAAAATGAGGAATAACTTTAAAAAGAAAATGTATGTCTTTAAAGAAATATTTATTTTTGTAAAAATGTATTGAATATGTTCTTCTTTTTATTTAAAAGACATAATAAAGTATAAAAAAAAAATGATCCACAACTGTTTCTTGAACAGATACATTGCCTGCTGTTCTTCATAAAAATCCTTCAGGACCCACACATTCTTCAGCATTTTTGTGTATTGTGTATTTGAACCCAATTTCCATTAATGACTGTATGAGTTTGAGATCCATCTTTTCACATATGCAACTATTACAGAAGGTTCAAATGCTCACTGATGCTTCAGGAGGAAACATGATGCATTAAGAGCCAGGGGGAGCAAACCTTTTCAGTTTGAACATCAGCGTAAATTTAACCTATTTTGTCTTCTGGGGAACATAAGCTTCTTAGCTTCTAAAGGGCAGTACTATGAAAAAAATATGATATTTAGGCAAAATAAGAAAAATGTACTTCATCTTAATTATTTTCAAAAGTTTTCCCCCTGGCTCTTAATGCAACGTTTTTGCTTCTGAAGCATCAGTGAGCATTTGAACCTTCTGTAATAGTTGCATATGAGTCCCTTAAATGTAAACATCCTCATTCTGTTAAAAAGTTTACACCCCTCACACGCACCTCTTAATGTAATCTTCTGTTATAGCTGCACATGTGTCCTACAGTTGTCCTCCTCAGTGTGAAAAGATCATACAGTCATTGTTGGAAAGGGTTCAAAAATGCTGAAAAACCTAAGAACCTGTGGGGAGTGGGCAGTTTAACTGTTCAGGACAAACAAGGGACTCATAAACAACTATCACAAAAAAAAACACACACCTGTGAATCATTCAGGTAACAACACAGTATTATGAATCAAGTTTATGTAAAATTTTGAACAGGGTATTATTTATAAATTCAACTATTATTTTCTCTTGTGGACTACATGTGAATGTCTTTTATGTGAAATATCACATTCAGGTCAGTACTAAATAAAAATAACATGCATTTTGTATGATCCCTCTTATTTTGGTAAAATAATTAATAATTTGCAGATTCTGCAAGGTTTATGTAATTTTTTTCCTTTTACTGTACAACAACAATAAAAAGGATCAAAAATGGAATGCATTGATATAAGATATTGTTGAATTTGCTCTTTAATTCACTTACTTCTATCTCTCTCTCAGCTGGGCATCTAAGCATTAATTATAAAGCGAGTGCTCACGCAGTCTGCCGCCTGAAGTTCCATTAATAAAACATCCTAACAAAGGATTTGAGAATGAGAAAGAGCCCTGGTTCAATTAATATTAATTTTAATTTCAAAGTACTTTATTGGCACAATTGTTCTGGATACAATATTGCCAAAACACACACACACACACACACACACATACACACACACAAATTTGAATTTGTCCATTAATTCGAATTTGCTCTACACTGTTACTTTTTTATTTTACTTTCATGTTTCATTTGATTTGTTAATGTTAGGCCTACTAGTGTATTTGCACTACTGAATTGGACCTTACTTTGCACATTTTGTCATATCAGTAAAGAAGAACACTACAACTCAAAAAGTGAATTTATGGTGGGAAAGCAGAAATGAGGTAAAAGCACTACCCATATGCCCTCTGTGCCTCTATGCTGGCCACATCAAATCATCTGAAGTAAGTAAAGTTATTATATAAATAAGAATAACCTGTTGACACACACTTACTTGGACTGTGTTTATGTCCTGTACTATTTTCCCGCATCCAAGTGAAATAAGTGACAATGTTGTCCCCTCTAGTGGAGGAGAATGGCATTGCATCCAGCAGCAGTCATCTCCCATGTTGTTGCACAAGATATCTACAAGATTTCTGAAGGCAATCTTGATGAAAGTGACGAATCTTTTACAATGCAATGAGCTGATATCTAACACAAGGACTGTGTATTTTAAAAGTCCCCTCTCTCTCTGTTGAGGTGAAAAGAGCATTATACCCATCCCAAATACGATTTTACTGGATTGAACTGAGATTCTGAAAACCAGGAATTTTAGCTTCTAAGAAGATTCCTCTTTGACTGGTTCGATATTATGTTAGATCTTCATGATTGCACTCCTACTGGATCCCTTGAGTCAGAAGTGAAACAATGTGCAGTTTGCCATAACATGTGTTTTGGTTCCATCCTTTGAATATTCCATGCTTCTTCTCAAAGGTCAGTTTTAATGAGTTAGATTCAACTAAAGGTTTTAATGAGGATGGAATGTTCTGTATGTAATCCCCTGACATAATCTGTTTGTGAGCCTACCTCTCTCTCTCTCTCTCTCTCTCTCTCTCTCTCTCTCTCTCTCTCTCTCTCTCTCTCTCTCTCTCTTTCTTCCACCAAAACACATGATTCAGATCAAGCCCCCTTTGACGCTAAATAAACGCACAGAGGAAGTACAGTTCTGGGCCAAAGTTCAACCTCATGCTGTTCGCGGTCCGATGTCCATGCTCACTACTTTTAAAAGAAAGAAAAAAAAAACACTATGAAAACATAAGTGAGGGACTTTGCTTGGTCTTTTACAAGGCTGCCTGCCAGATTGCTAATAAAAACTGCACTGTTACGGCATTCTTTATCATTGCAAAACTTCTCTTCAGGACATCGCCAAAGACCAGGTAAAGTGTCTCATTTTACTTGTCTGGATGATTCAGCATGTTCCATTTTGCAGTTCAGTCAATGGATATACTACTAAAACAGAGAATAGAGACTATTGCACAATGTCATTCAGAGCAATGCATACTTGAGTTCCACAGTTATATTATTTAAAAAATATTTGTGCATATCACTATTTAACCAGAACACAGATTTTGATGCGCAAGTCATTGGTATGCAAAAGTAATCTCAGATGAATAGGCTTTACATAACGCATCTATTTAGCAAACATGTCAGGGACATATATTTGTTTTAGTTATCGCTGATCGCTGCACTCTAGTACCTTTAGTTTCTCTCGTTCCAACTGTGGACTCTTAAAACAATGTGCAGTGAATTTCTTAGACAGGGTAAAGGGGGCAGCCCACTTGCAAATGATAGATGAGAGAGGGGAAAAAAGTGTGTGTGAAGAACACACACACAAACAAACAAAAAAAAAATAATAATAACATAACATATAGTATTACAATATATTGGACCAACATTTATTTCAAACGTGTCTACACCGATCGCGATTATTTTTGCGCTGCAACGCAACAGTTTGCTGTCCACACTGGACGCGACTAAGCGCAAAAAAAAAAAAAAAATCATTTGAACTTTGTGTCAGTGCGTCATAAACAAAACGAGGCATCAGTTTACTGTCGGGGGATTGTCGTGTCGTGTCGCACAGAGCCGTGCCCAGTGCAGACATCTATAATGGGTTATGTCCACCTTTTTCTTCCTTTATGTTATGGGTCTGGCTTCCGTTTTAATACGCGTCCAGCTATTTTTAGCTGTACAAAACAGCTTGTTTTGCTGCTTGATATTGCAAATTGCTGTGTCTTACCATATTATTTTAATGTATTATCTGTGATTTCCCTATAGCGATTAATTAACCGGAAGTCCCACCCATAGGCTTACTTCCAGTAAAACATTTCAGGATTTCTCTCTGTATAATATAAGAATTAGGTGGTGCCCCCCAGTTTGAACTTCCAAAATGCAACTTCAAGGGGCTCTAAACGATCCGAGGAAAGAAGGGTCTTATCTAGCAAAACGATGGGTTTCTTGGGGGTTCTTGTCTAGCTCGGCAAGACGAGCGTTTGAGATTAAAAAGTATATAAGTTGTAAATGTTTTTAGAAAATAACCGATCGTTTCACTAGATAAGACCCTTCTTCCTCGGCTGGGATCATTTAGAGCCCTTTGAAGCTGCATTTTGGAATGTTAGAAGTCCCGGTTGTGCCCTTAGGACTGGCCTGGGCATGTACACTGGCTGGTCTAGCCTAAAAAACTTTATAAATACTAATAAACGCTATTTGAGCAAAAGAAACCGCAATTATGCTGTCAGATTTCACTGGTGACAAGGCCCCACACTCTTAAAAATTAAGGTTAAAAGAGTAAAAGGGTGTTTTTGCAATAATACCATAGATTTGAAGAACATTTTAAAAAGAAACTTTTTCGACTGTAAAAGAACCTTTTCTGCTTTTGAAAGGTTTTACGGATCTTCAAAGTTCTTCATGGAACCATCAATGCCAATAAAGTACCTTTATTTTTTAAAGTGCATGAAATTAAAATTGAAGTTTTTTGGCTTGTAGTATGAATATGTTAGCCTTAAGATTATCTGTAAGCTAGAGCTTTAACTTACAGTCTCTAATTTATGCCAATATGAATCAACGATTTTGATGACAACACCCTGCACTTCAGCTTCTCATCAAATGTTCTGTCCAATCAAAATGCTCTCTAGAATCAGAAGCATCCCGCCCCCTAAACTGACGCTGAAGCTGCGGCTGAAATCGGTCACTTGTTCACAGAATTTGTATTTTCTGTACAGTGATTGGCACTTAGAGCACTATATAGGGGAAATGAAATGATTCAGACAGTGTAAATATGCTTTCCATTGGGGTAAAAAAAAAAAAGTCATGCAAATCACCAGAGAATGAAACGTATCGGACCCATTTGAATTCTCCACAAATGGTACATTTTATAGCGATGTGGATCAGATTTTGGCTCCCATACACTGTCAAATGCAGCTTTACTGAGCTCAACGGCTCTGGCCCAAGCTGTGATATAAACAAAACGCTATTGGCTATTTAAAAAAGGGGGGTGGCACTGCTTGATATGTCCCAACCTGCCTTCCTGTTTTAGTTGAAATTACATCAACACATAGAATAATGCTACGTGTTTCAAAGCACTTCATTGGACCTTTAATAGGAACTTGATTCTGCATATTTAGGCTCTGATAGTGTTGCCATAAAAACACATAACTCCGAGTCTGAGGACGTGAATAGCGCCGAGTGTTGTCATTTTGAAATAACAGTAATTACAACATGGTATGGATGGAAGCACAAGCACTTTTTCCATTGGCTATATTTTGATTACCTACAAATGTAAAAATTCAAGAGCTGCAATGTGTTTCACAATCAAAATGAATGACTAATCAAACTTATATTTTCAGATAATGCTGCTACATCCCCAAATCTTTGTCCTTGTTGCCTTTCTTTGGAGTCTTCCACCACTTTCCCTGGCTGGGAAGATCCTAGTTTACCCTGTGGATGGAAGCCACTGGCTTAACATGGACATTTTGCTACAAGAGCTTTATCAGCGAGGTCACAAACTGACAGTTGTTCGTTCTGCCAACAGCTGGTACATCCCAGAGAACACCAAACACTATACTCCCATCACCATCCGTGTCGATCATATCTCCAGCCTGGAGAACCCTGAGTACATGGCGTCCTTTCTTAAAAGAAACATTGACATTCAAAGAGGGGAAGGATCTGTTTGGTCATTCATGGCCCTGCAGAAAGAAGTAATTACTCTTTTAGAAGAATCACACAAGTCTTCTGCTGACATGGTTAGGACCATTCTAGAGGATACAAACCTTGTAAAAACACTCAAAGAGTCCAAGTATGATTTGATGCTAACTGATCCTGGTTTTGCAGGAGGGGTCATATTGGGCAAATACTTGGGTCTACCAATGGTGTTCAATGTACGATGGATTACAAATGCAGAAGGGCACTTTGCAATTGCACCCTCACCACTTTCTTACATCCCAACTATCGGATCCAAGGTGACAGACAAAATGAGCTTTGCAAATAAAATGAAAAATATCTTGCATTTTGGAATCGGCCAATACATAGACCACCTGCTCACAAGGCCTCTTTATCAAGGAGTTGTCAGCGAATACATAGACCCAAACACCAATGTGTATGCTCTGATCCAAGGAGCAGATCTGTGGCTCATGCGAGTCGATTTTGTATTCGAGTTTCCTCGTCCAACTATGCCCAATGTAGTCTACATTGGAGGCTTTCAATGCAAACCATCCAAACCTCTTAAAGATGATCTGGAGAAGTTTGTCGAGAGTTCTGGAGACCACGGGGTGGTGATCATGTCTTTGGGTACGCTGCTTGGAAGTCTGGTTCCTGACGTATCTGAAGTCGTCGCCTCAGCCTTTGCTCGCTTGCCACAAAAGGTCATTTGGAGGCATGTAGGGGAAAAGCCATCTACGTTGGGGAACAATACACTCATAGTGGACTGGTTGCCTCAGAATGACCTCTTAGGCCATCCTAAAACTAAAGCTTTCGTCACCCATGGAGGAACGAATGGAATCTACGAGGCTATTTACCACGGCGTTCCGATACTTGGACTTCCGCTCATCTTTGACCAATTTGACAACATGATTCGCCTGGAAGCCAGAGGTGTGGCTCAAGTACTTGACGTCGCAGCCCTGGATGTAGATACCCTAACACAAGCCCTAAGGGACATCCTGAATGAAAATCAACCATACCAGAAGAACATGCGCAGGATGTCAAGACTGCATCGTGACACTCCGCTCAAGCCAATGGACAGTGCCATCTTTTGGTTAGAGTTTGTCATGAGGCATAAGGGTGCGGCACACTTGCGCACTGAATCCTACAAGCTTCCATGGTATTCCTACTACTGCGTGGATGTATTAATGCTGATACTGAGTTTGGTAACAGTAGTTTTCCTGTTCTTGGTCTTGATGGGAAGAGCATTGCTAAAAGTTTTTGTCAAGAAAAGAAAAGCCAAAAAAGAGTGAAGACATCTTTGGTAACACTATTTTTTTTGCGAGGGGCTGATATCAAGTCAGTTTCTAAACACATTATAAATATTAGAAATGTATTGCTGAAACACATTACAAAGACTGTGAACTATGTAGTACTGAATTGTGGAGTTAGACCGTTAACAGTTTTTCACCATATTTTTGTTCAGGATTTTATGCGTGGGTCTGAAATCATGTCTCGATTATGCACTGAGCATGGCCCTCCCTTAACACTATAATAGGTTTGTTCAACTTGAAGCGGCACTTCAAGTTACCGTTACCACAGCCAACAGTTTTCGAGCTAGCTATGCCTTGTCAAATTTTAAATGTACATTATACCTATTGGTGGGTTTTTTTATGACTCACATTTTTCTGTGGTGTGACAAACTCAGAACACATATTTAATATTGCTTTACACAGACTTTAATGGTGCTCTACGCTATGGAAGCCTAAAAAAGGTAACTGCAACGTTTTTTTTCTGCAGTTGCAAGGTTAAATCTCACAATTGTGACTTTTTTCTCAGAATTGCATGATACAAACTTGCAATTGTGAGTTATGTCAGAATTGGGAGAAATACTCACAATTCTGACTTTTTCTCAGAATTGCAAGTTTAAATCTCATAATTCTGAGAGTCAAAATTGCGAAAAGTCAGAATTGTGAGATATAAACAATCTCGCAATTGTAATTTCATGTCACAAACTTGCAATTATGACTTTTTTCTCAGAATTATGAGATACAAACTCACAGTTACAAGTTATAACGTCGCAATAAGAAATAAGGCAAGTCTGAGAATTAAGGTCGGAACTGCAAGATATAAACTTAGAATTGCGAGGTATAAACTTACAATTGTGAGTTAAGTCAGAATTGAGAGATACAAACCCCATTTGTAAGAAAAAAAAAGTTTATTGCGAATTTATATCACGCACTTTTGACTTTAGTTGCGAGTTTATATCTTACAATTCTATGAAAAAAAGTCAGAATTGTGAGATAAAGTCCCAATAGCCTTTTTTATTTTGTATTCAGTGGTGGAAACGGTCCTTAATACTATGTGCCACTTCCAATTTGTGGAAAGGTTTGGTTAGTTAGCATGGCCCTGTCAGCCTCTGCTGTCATCTTTTTTCATTGCATATTTTGCAAGCAACATTTAAAACGCAAATATATCAATGTACTAAAGTAGACATTTTCTGAAAGCTCAATTTTTGGAGTGCTCTTAAAATCATGAAGTGCACTTAAATTTTCCATTGTCTGCCTTTTTTTTTTTTTACAATGAAGTATGGCCGGTAGTGAAGAGCATTTTTTGGTGCCATCAGCTAAACAGTATTGTTCAGAGTAATTAAACAAAATTTAGATTCAGATGATTGGCTCAAAACCAGGCACTGAAACTCAGCATAAGTAACTGCCATGGAGACAAATATGAATACTAATGGACTTTGAGGTGATAATAAACCACATTCTAGATTTGTACAGAACTGCAGTTTCTTAACTACTGAGTGATCTTCTCAACTTTTGGTTGAGAATTTTGCTAGGCCAGAGCTGTATTTTGATGATGCCACAGAGCCAGGTTTTGCATTGAAGGAAAAGTACTTGAAATTTCAGTATACATAAAATGACACTTTAAGGTTTATACAAATACATTTGGTCAATAAATGTGTTGCCAACAGGATTTATGTTAAAAAAAAAGAAAGAAACTGCAACAGATTGTATTTTTCAGTTTGTTTTATTGATTTGTACAGACATTGAATGAACCAGCTGTCTATTTTGCACGTAAATATTTCACTTAACACAACCACCGGCATGGTCAACAAAAATAAAATTATTCGAAAATCAGAGTCATAATGCGACAGATGGCCGATGATGCCGAACGTCTCCTACATTTTGGAATGGTGTATTACTATATATGGTTACAATAGGTGAAATACTTGAGAGAGAGTAAAAAATAAAGTGCTCCGTCTTCATCTGTTCTACTGTGTCACTTTTGAGAATACTCATCTCACCTCTCCAAAAAGTAGCAATCCCATTTCTTTCTCTATGAAAAACAAAGTATAAAAAAGGTTAGAAATGTCTAGATATCTCAAATCTACAGACCACAGCTCAATTGTCACTGTGTGATATTTAAGGGGATCAATGTCATATACATGCAAGATATAAAGACAAACACTTGAACACAATCAATAGAACATGTAACCTATATAATAGATACCAGTCTGTAACTTTGTTTAGTTCCATTAGGAAAACATTACAAAATGCTTTTCTTCCTTCTGTAATAATAATAATAATAATAATAATAATAATAATAATAATAATAATAGCAGTAATTGATCCACAGCTAACTTTTCTAAACGTCTGTTCCACTCACCCCACAAGTCACCAATTTTCTTTCAATATTTCAACAGTTTCAATACATCTTAACAGATGGAGGAGAGAATGAATAAGAGAGAGATTAAAGACAGAATGAATGTCTGGGAACAGCTTTGGTATTTCAAAAGTATAGCAAAAACATCTAAAGTCAGTCAAATTATACATCTTCCTGCGATTGCATGTTGCTCAAGCATTTTTCCTTTCACTTCAGTCATGTTAAAACACAGGTTGCGCTTCAGGTTGGCACATTTTGTGTCATCTTTCAAGACTTGTTGGACAGACGTTACAGCAGATTATTTCCACAAATAAACCATGGCAGAGGCCGTTTCTCAGGACACATTTGCTCGAATTCAAATAAGTGAAAATTATAAATATCACATTAAAATCTGCCATTATCGAGCACCCCAAAATCATGAGACATGAAAAAAAAAAAAAGTTTAGTTTCCATCACGTGTACTGCATTTTTCCAAGTGAGATCACATTTTAAACTAGCGATAACAGTACAAATCAGAACTACCTAATCATTTTTTCTTGGACTGAACATAAGTAGCCAATTTGTACCTTTGTGGAAAATACAATGCCTTAATCAAATACTGCCATCACATGCATTTCAACTTTACAAAGGCATTTCTCTGTATTATACCATTAGTGATGCAATTAACGCTCTGCCCAGAAATTCAACCAATAACAAACAATGAAGATTAATTTCAGAGCTAAGTTGGTCCAAACATGGATATTAATAGGCCTAGAGAGCCTAAATATCTTAATCTTTTTGGACAATTCTGGACAAAGAGCACATAGTAAGTTGCAAATTCAAACAAGAGTGAACATTAGGATTTTTCCCATAACCAAAAGAAAATTACAGGGACATGCATCAAAACACAAGCTGCAACAAAGCATATCACAAACCATTCTGAAAACCAATTCTCCATGCTTCATAATGTTCAGGAGTTGGTCTACGTCCCCTTGTGAATTTGCTAAAACGAACCCAATTGTGCAATAACTTTAGTGATGAAACAATGGAAAATGTCACAAATCCAAAGTGAAGTGCAATGTTGCAGTGTGCGATGAAGATTGTGTGATTTTTCATAAAAACTGCTTAAACTGAGATTCTGCTTATGCAAGTTCACATGGATGATTAGACAACATTGACAGGGGAATTATTCCATAATGAATTGAAGCAATGTGACGCTTTAAAGGCAAATCAGTCAATCAAACCTTATGCAACCTGTCCTCTTTGTTAAACTTTGAGGCGAACACATTTCATTTAACCGAGAGAATTTCACTAAGAGCAAATGGTTGTGCAACAAGACTTAAATGGAAATGTAGCACAAAAAAGAAAAAACTAATTCACACAAGCCTAAAAACAAAAGCATTAGTGTCACTTACTCAAGAATAAAGACAAAAGAAACTAAATGCCTTCTTTGTCCGCTACTTCCCCCTTCATCTTTTATTTCCACAACTTGAGATACTCAAAATAAAACAGAAATAACGTAACTTTCCAGAACACTTTTAACACCTCTTTCCATCCACATTTGCTCAAGATGCAAATCCCGGCCTCTTGTAGGGTATCTTTCTTTTAGAAGAGTCTCTTCCTCTCTGTTTACATTCCTCACATCCCCCATGTACACCTTCTCATTAGTGTCCAATCTCTCATCAGGGTCTCTCTGACTTTCCTCCACTTACCGAGTCAATCCCACCACTAGGACAAGGGACCCTCCCTGCTCCCCGTCCCTGCACCAGCACCGGCACCTCCCGCTACCAGGTTCCTCAGCAACTTCCTCCTGCCAGCTTGGTAGTCTTCCTCATCCACGTTCACCAGCAGCTTAATAGCCTCGTGGCCCACTGCCTGCTTCAGAGAGTCCGTGATGAAAACGCCCTTCAGGGCTTCCAATAGTGAGCCGTTGATGTAGTCCCGCCAGAAGGCGTCCAGGTAGGTCAGCTCTGAGAACTTGATGTCACATATGATGGAACCTAGGTCACGGGATTTGAGGATGGTGTTGGCCTGGTTAAACCGCTCAAACTGCCTCTCCAGTGCCTCCTGCTTGTTGGAGAAGACATTTCCTTGTAGAGCCGACTCGTGCTGACAGTACTCTGCACGCACCCTCAGTCGAATGTCTGTGAGACAAGAAGGAAGGTTAAACAAGTGGCTTTTATGTCTACCTACAAAGGACACGCGTATTTCTGGAATACTGCTTATCAGTGGTCAAATTGCACATCTATGGAGAATATGATAGATACCTAAAAATGGCTAGGGCTGGCTAACATGGTCGGTTTTAATCTGACTGAATGACTGGCTTTAAAGAAATTTTCAAAGATTTAAAGAGTCTGCAAAGATGCTCATAACGTAAGATGTTATAAACAAAGCATTTTATTGAAATCACTCATAGGCAAAGTTTGGGTAGGAGTGCCACCAAGTGGCCTGATCCAAATGTGTATTATCATTGCTTGAATGTGTAAATAAACGGAAATAATTTTGGATTTGAATGTCTGAACCATAAACTTGTGTGTGCATCTTTTTTACTCATTAGTAGGGATGTAACAATATCAAAAACCCACAGTATGATAATATCTCCACGATACAATATTTATTGCGATATTTACACAAAAAAGAAAAATGAAGACTTGTGGAAAAAAAAAAGATTATTTTGTACATTTTAAAGTTACATCTTTTTCTATATAATGCACTTTGAGAGTTCAAAATTAAGAGCTCCAACCCATGTTCTTAACTAAGAAAACTTTATTCAGGAAAGAGTGAATTGACTCAACCCTCTTTATAGTGGTATACTGTCTAAAGTAAGAGTCTAAGACTCTTTACACTAAGAGTCTAAATTACATTCACACTGGTGTTTTAGAAAG